>NC_136907.1:64155786-64421409 GCF_949606895.1 Notothenia rossii
ACACATACACACCTCCTAACACATTGTGTCTCCTACATTTCATTTCATTGTCTCCATACAGCCATGGCCTTTACACCTCAGTGGGTTTCACTACTTCCTGATTGCACCTTTGTGTGCTAATATTAAGAATTACCGTCAGCCGGGCAGAGTCAGTGACCTTTGAAGTAGAGTGAAGGAGAGTGGAAGGTGAAATATGGAGGGGGGGGGGAAATGCAAATGTTTGAGTGCAAATGCTTGTGAAAACACTTGCACATTCACTATTATTTCATTATGTGTGCTAGTGTACACAACCTGTGCATATTAGGCATGATCTTAGCCCCATACACATAGGTCTTACTGTATATTTAGAGAACTCTATGGGACACAGTGACAGGAGCACCAGAGTCAACAAAAGGTGAATGCAAAATCTCCCATGTTACGTTAATGTGTGATTTCACCCAATTTCAAGCATGGCCGCCTCAATAGGATTCCTGCATCCCGTTTAAACGTTCCTCCAGAAATAACATTTATCCAATTTGTTTCATGGCTTCCCGCTTCATGCTCTCGTCTCACACATGCCTGTGGCAGCCAACTCTAGCAGTCTGGTGTGTTGTAAGTAAAGCAAGGCTGGGAAGAAAGGGAATAGTTGGTCCACTTTGGGAAACATTCGTCCGGTAATCCAGCATGACATGGCTTGATAACAGGAAATGCGATATTTGTGGAATGTACAGACTCATATTTAAATGTTCTAAACAATATGTGATACTCAGTTTGTATTATATCTTAGGAAAGTGAGAGTCTGCTTCAGGTGATATGTTCAGCATCTCTCTTGAGGAGGAGCACTTTACTCTGCTATACGCTTATTTATTCTGCATTTTTTCTGGCAATACTTCCCTGTGAGTCACCACGGATGGTGCTGCTGGATGCACATCCACCACTGTTTCCAGGCACAGGGCCTATCACAGCGGTAACACACGGCAAAACACAAAATCCATCCAGCTTACAACGACAATGACTCGCTCGTCTGCTACATCCCCTGCACCCCTCGTCTCGCTAATTAGAAATGAACTGGGTAATTAACCACCTTGACTCATTGTTCGAGACGGAATATTTCACTCTCCCATCATGCAATGCTTTTGTTGTCAACTTACAATGACAGCTTTTTTTGGTTATTGTGTGGATCCCTCACTCCAATTTGAATAACTAACAACTCTAAAGGGTCTATAGTAAAAAAAACTTGCCTGGAACAGAAAGGGGGGAAATGTGGCAAAGCTCTTCCTCTCCGATGGTTCTCCGCCTTATCGCAAAAAAGCAGCTCTCGCTTTTGACACAACAACTTATCTCTGTTTACCGCAGCATTTTCACTTAAAGCAAGTAAACATGCAGGAATCCAGTGTATTGTTGTGCACACAAGACAAATCTGTTGTTTTCTATTATTAGGTGCATTTCACATTTGTGGGATGAGTATGGATGATTATTTAGTCACACTGAGACATTGCCTAAAGTTTCTAAAAAACTCAGCCACTTCAGCTCTTTGTTTGTTTTAAGCCTGCAAAGAATTGATTTGGGAAACAGAAATATCAGTTATTACACACATATATACAAGTCATTCAGTTATATTGAGTCTGCAGCACATACTTATCAACACAGGTACATTGTGAATGGGTGAAATGATTGATAGTTGTTCACATACTGTAAGCACACAGAAGCCATGCTCTGCCCATACTTTAGGGATTCTGAAAATATCCGAAATCATAATTGTCTTATGGTTTACAGGAAAAAGAGAAAATTAACAGTGATTTGATCTAGGAGAAATTATAGTTATCTTCCATTATTAACTACGCAAACATCGAGTGCTGCAAAAGTGTTTTTTTTATTTCACCTCTAACAACTCAAGGCCAAATATTGTTACTGAAAAAGCAACAGAGAAGTGGATAAAAAAAAGAGTTATCTTGCAGAAAGCAGTGATCATAGTACTTTGCCTGCATTTAAGGTTAGAGACGAAGCCTGCAGTGCTACGGATAGTTTTAATGGGGAAGGTCTCTGCATTTCAGTTGTGAGAGTTCAGCTTTGAATTCCCAGCATTTTCTTTACGCCTCAGGATAATTTGGTCTCACTAAAACTCTGAAAGACTTTGACACGATTGAGCCCTGCGATTTGGAGGAAGTAAAAGTATCTATAATAGCACCAAAAATCATTTTGAAGCAAAAGTAAAAGTATATAATTTTAACATCACCAAGACCTATAATTTAGGTTTAGCATTTAACATTTATCATACAGAACATCCAGTATGAGAGTCACCATCAAATCAGAGCAGTGCTAAGTTGTACTACAATTCATCACATTTAAATTAAGACCACGTTTTTTTTAATAGAACACTTTTTTTTGTTATTGCAAAAACAGCAATAAATAAAGGTTTTATTTTTCAGAGAAAACAGCCTTTGATATGCCAGGCCTCATTAACGGCCCGTCCACACGGCAGCGTGCATTGCTTCAACGGAGACGCTTCCCATTCACTTTGAATGGGCTGATGTCACGCTTTGCCGAACTGCATTATGGTTCCGTCGCTTTGCCTCCGTTGCCCGCTTCGAAAGTTGAGAAAAGTTCAACTTTTCAAGCGTAAACGGAAGTGCCAGCCAATCAAATAATATGCCAGTACAAGCTCAAGCCAATCAAACCGTGTGCTTGTGTGTCCAGGGCGGGAGATTAATGTGATTGGTTGTTGGTCACACGCCAGACACGCCCACCTGCAAGCTTCAATGCACGCTGCCGCGTGGACGTACCGTAAAGCTTCGATGCTGGCAGCATTACCATTTTTGCAATACTTTTAGTAACTGAAGATCAGCAAGGTTCATATGTTGCTTTGTTGAAATTACATGATTTCAAAAACTCAGAATCTCAAAATTGCAGCAGGTTGTATAGACACACATTATATTAGAAAAATAGCAACATTTGTAGTAAGATTTATGTACTTAATATACCAACCTCTTGCCTCCATTTAAAATGGAGTGTTTTCTCTGAGAAGTAAAGTAGCATCATGTTTTTAAAGCTCTGCAAAAGGAGGTTGCACTGGATGATTAATTGTACAAAGTATCTTCAACCCACGCTTTACGATTTACCTTTGAACTAAAAACTTGATCCTTTCCTATCCTTATTCTCTAAACTGACAGTTTTAGTATATATATTAAATATGTATACCCATTGAACCAATGAAAATATCTGTTTTGTGAACTGAATGCACTTGCTGTGCCAATGCCAGGGTTCACACAATGTGTTTACTGCAAAGTAACATTGAATATAATTATAACTTTGGATTGTTTACAAGAAAACTCTACTGGGCACCTTTAAAGATTAAAATAATTGTTAGTCAGTGGTCGTTTTAGCATTTATATGAAATGGTCTCAAACTGTCTCAAAGGAGAAATAACAAACAAAAATTATTGTAATTCATGAAATTATCCAGACACAATAAGGGGTATAATTAGTAAAGAAATATATATATTTTAGACTTGCTTTTCATTCAGACTGTAACAAGCCAGTGGAAGATTGTTCAATGAGCTTTTCTGATCTGTGTCCAACAAGGTTGATTGCAGCAATGTTCTTTGCCAATTTTGTGCTGCAGAATAAAAGCCTTGAAAACCGAGTGTAAAGTGTGACAACATGAAAGAGAAATCGGGGGAAATGTACGGGACAGACGGACAGACAGAAAAGGGAAAGAATAGTTATTTGTGTGTGCTCTCTCTGGGTGGGCAATCTTGTGTAATGAGAAATATTAACCTTGCCAGACTTTTAGTCTGGTTTAAAAAAGAAAATCATCATGCTCACACAAAAGAGCGCAGCTAAAATCCATCCAACCAATGAATGGCCTTTACAGGGAAGGCAGTGCACGGAGAGAATATTGTTCCCATTCAGTTCAGCTGATCCTGAAAATGAATAATTTCACCTGAAACATGCATTAGTAGCACAAAGCATCATCTCCTAAGAGGTGTGCAGTTCAAACAAGATTACAAAAGGCACAGAAAAGGCCCCTTTTGTACCTGTGCATGTACAGTATCTCTTTTTGTCACTTACATTAACAATTTCATGAGCTTTTTGTAGCGTAACCTAATGAGTTGATATGCATTCACAAGGACATGTAGCTTGAAAAGACACCCTCTCCTACATCAATGTATATTTTCTGTATAAAGGCCAAACGTTTATGCTGTTTAAAATAATAAGGACAACAATGTCAGCGAGTAGAATAATCTCAGCAAGATGATTAAATCCTCCATGACATGAAAGCACAACCTTTTCTTAAATTATGAAAAAGTCAATTAGATTAGCTAACCATACATATAAAGCTGCTGAGGAGAACACAAGGAAGGCAACACTATCATGAAAGCATAAGACAGACCTCTGAGGAGAGCTGGATGGCTGTTTGTCACATGTGGTTAATTCATCTGCTGTCAGCGAGTGTTTAGTAACCGGGAACGTCAATACAGACGGAAAGATGCAATTTACCATTTTGAAACCACAAAAGCTTTAACATCTTACTGTATGTCTTTTGGACTGACCCACTAACATTGAGCCTCCTGATCATTTATCGTTTAACAGTAACACGAGGCACTTTACAGGTTTTTACTTACTTAACGCTCATTATTAGGCGATGATCCATGACAGTGTACAAAGCTTTAATGACAACGTTCATATAAACACTGATGTTAGATTGCTCCAGTTCAGATGGGGGTTTTCCTGATGGGACATTTCACGTACAATTTTGCATTTGCAATCAAAGTGGGAAAAGAGTCTAATTCAGGGTAATGGCGGAAATACAATAACCTTTAAAAAAAGATTCTCCTAAACAGTGGGAACAGAGCCATAAGGATTGTCTACCTCTCTGTAATACCCCATTTCAAAGTTTGAATTGAAAGAAATGCTTAATGAAACATGGAATGACACTGTCTATAGGTTTATGTTATTGTCATTAGTTTGAAGTATCGGAAATGTAACTCCAAAGCGGTGTTCTTCACTGTGATTGTTGTCGTATGATGTTTGGTTGTGAATACTACCATGAGCCTCAGCTGCTGCTGCTGCTGCTGCTGCTGCTGCTGCAGCTGCTGCTGCTGCTGCTGCTTTAAAGAAGAAGCCAATCAGGAGAGTGAATTAGAGCTGTAGCTAATTCAAAACGCAACGCGACCGGGACAAAACACATTTGCCAAATGTATCTAAAGTTAACCCAGTAATTGGACTGATTTATAGAGCCGAATCAGGTTTCTTTTGTATTCTTGGACTTTAGCTCACCATGGTGGTGTTTGGAAGAGAAATGTAAGCTACTGCTAGTGATTGTATGTTTCTTATCAATATGTGTCTTTCTCACAGCTTACCTTTCTCCATACATCGATTTTGAAAATGTATTCGCATCAAAGATCCAAAATATTTTATTCCCTTTTTCTCTCTAGTTCCTGTAATACCTGCTGTGTACTCCACTTGTTCACCGGGATTTGGAAAAACAACACCCACACTAGCATTTATTTGTTTTCCCTACCTCACACCAACTGATTTCAACAATACATTATTTATCCAACCAATCACCATGGGCATATTCAGTAGAAATGTATTCTTACTGATACTATGAAATAAACCTTAATTTACAGTTCTTATGAAGCAGCTGATTCATTTATTCACATGCTAGTGTCCTAAATTGTTCAAGCAGATTGTTTAGATTTACAGTTTTACACACCACATTACACCGACACACACAATCATAATCTAGGACACACATTCTCATTCCCTTCGATCGCTTTGTCAATTACACAGAGGAAGTCAGGGAGGAAGAAAATGAAGGGAGTCAACAATGCATGGAACATCGATGTGTCCAACCAACAGTGTCGGTTTAAGTGGAATTGACTTCTGCTCATTTCCCAAATTACGCATATCTGACTGGCCCACCGCTGCAGGGGCTACAGGAAGCACGGGGACAGACAGGGAGTCTCTCTCATACGCTCGCTCTCCATTTCTCTGCAGGGAATCAATGATGTCTGCTTAATTATTGGGTGAATTTAATCAGCGGCACAGCAGTACTTACTGCCTTGTGACCCAGTAGCTGTCAGGAAGTCATTCGGTTTCCAACAGTTAGTGTTTGAATATCACGGCGATAATTAAGAGAACAACTATGTAATCTTTCCAGAGGTGTAAATGTAACAGAGGAACTACCTCTGCATTCGGTGCTCAGCTGTTTACCTACAGGTATCTGACAGCCGCTCAAAGTATTATTATTTGTTGTGCTACAAGTGTTACAAATCCCCGTGACCCAGACGACAGCGTACTGATAAATGATAGCTAATGTCTGGATTAGTGTCTCAAACAGTTCATTACAATTCTAGCCTGCTGAACTTTGGTCTTTTGTGTAGTAGTGTATAATCAGGAATAAACTGCTTCTTCTCATGCATTATATTCCTCCTTGCTATTTTGTTATCATTTTAAATGTATTTACCTTTCACTATGTAAAGACAAGACTAAGAATATTCTTAGTTTATAGATGTTGTGAAGGTAATAGGGAATCCCACAAATGTTTGAAAAGCAATTTTCTATTTGTCTCCACTGTAACTGCGTTTATCTTTCTTACACTAATTAATTCAAGCCACATGCAGACATGTGTGGGTGAATTGCATTACAGATACAAAGTCAAAGCAGATAAATAATAAAAAGCCTCACAAAGCTACTGTCTTCTTATTTCATCCCAACTTACGCCAGCGGGAAGCGTTCAACTATTTTTTTATGATGATTTTTTATCCATTTTGTGAACGGAAAATTATCAACACTCAGTCAAATCTGAAGAGGGACATTTATCCACGGAAAATTGCTCTAAGCTGAGAGCTTAAGACGAACCCTATTTCAAGCCTTGCTTTTTATCATTAGATATATTTTATTAACCCTAAAGAAAGAGTTTAACGTTTTGGAAAACACAACAACATGCAGGCTATAGCTACTATAGTGTAGCATGAAGCCTGCAGCCAAGGTAAAGCAGCTAGCCTTGCCCTTACGAAGTTCAAACATCCACCTCTAAGCACTTCTAAAGGCTCACAAATTCATAAATAACATGTATTATTAATGCATGTTTTTATTCTATCTGTAAACTTTCAAATACTCCGGCAATTGATCACGAAACTAGAATGTGGATGCTAAAATGGGGTTTGCTGAAATGCATTTTTGTAAAGCTCCCCATTCAAATTGCAACATTAAAAATGTCCGGATAAATATAGAACAATCAATGATAAATAATTTAAGCAACAGAAGCATCAAAGCCTTGCAAAGAATGTAATACTGCATCCAAATCATGTATCATGCTTACAATGTTCCATAACCCTCAGGCTACCTTAATGGATTTCAGACAGTTACTCTGCCCCTGTCATATGAAAGTAGGTTGAAATATGTCTCATCACTCTCCAAAGGGATGGATATTGATTGGGAGGGATCAATGAAAAGTTTGCAGAGTGTGGGTAATATCATCTGGGTTTGGGGCTGAAACCAAACAACAAACAGAAAACAGAGACTGTTTGTGTGTACTGAGATGCTGCATTGATTTATGCATGTCACTGCAGATTAAACGTTGTAGAATGAGAAATTATCTGATCTAAAAAAGAAAATACAGCCTAGTATTTGTAGAAGCCTTCACTGAAGCATTATGCAACTCTAGATTCAGAAACATGGTCAATCTTTGTGTGTCTATAATTCACTTGCCATGGCTGTGTCAACTAGGGTGGAGTTTCTTACCATTTAAAAAAAAACAGTTGACAGCATTCATGAGAAAAGGGATACACGTTTCTAATAGCTAAGGACATTCCTAGTTTTCTATCTATTTCAACTCACAACAAAACAATTACATAAATGCCATATTAAAGTAAAGCAGTTTTGAGTAAAAGGAAATATGTTAGTTACTTGAACAGTACGGGGACGGAGTGGCGCAGTGGGCTGTGCATTTGATCATCAAATCAAGGGGGGCGTTGGGGAACTCCAGTTCGAAACCCGCTCCCGCCTCCACTGCGTCAGGCCGTTGTGTCCTTGGGCAAGACACTTCACCCAAATTTGCTCCTGTGGGTATTGTCCACAGTACATGTATGATATCAATGTGTACTTGTAAAAGGGCCTTGATGACTTCGAGGTGTGAAGATGGGCAGTGTGGCGCAGTGGGATTTGCATTGATTATCAGATCAAGGGGGTGAAACCGACCGCCGCTAGTGCGTGTGTAAAGCCGTTGTGTAAGAAAGCTTACACATCTTCCGACGCAAACTGAAAACTCATCTCTTTAGACTCCACTTCGAGCGATAAAATTACTAACAAAGCACTTATATACTAATAAAGGGCTGGCTTTCTAAATGCCAGTTGAGTAGCACTTGAAATGTTTGGCTCTATGAAACCTGATGTACTTATATGATTCTGTTTTCTTAAAGGTTGTATCTTCCTGGTCGAATGCACTTATTGTAAGTCGCTTTGGATAAAAGCGTCAGCTAAATGCAATGTAATGTAATGTAATGTAATGTCCTCGGGCAAGACACTTCACCTGAACTTGCTCCTGTGGGTATTGTCCACAGTACATGACCATTACATGTGTATGATCTATATTTGTAATGTGTATTTGTAAGGAGCGCTTTGAGAGTCATTGAAAAAGCGCTATAATAAATATAAGGATTATTATTATTACAGTAGTCACTGAACATACAACCTCCATTATAACACGGTTTAAAAGTCAACCCCCAGCCAGTGCTGCATAATCTGACAGTTGTTCCCTCAGCTGGCCTTTCCATGGCATGAGTATGAGGTTCTTTTAGAAATGCCTGCTTCATGTCCGTTGGTTTTAAGGTCATTTCTGATGTTAACAGTGCAGCCACTAATGACGAAAAAGGTGGGTTTGTAACATTTCTACAACCTTTTGGAAAAGGTGAAATTGACATTGAGTTTGGGTTGTTTAATTATAACAAGGCTGATATATTGATTGAATTATATGGGTATCTATGACCTATAGCCTTAAGCCAAATTCAGTGTTGCTCAGTCAAGCCTATTATTATCTCATGCAAAACTTCCCGTAAAACCTAGGTCATGCATATTAAGAGGAAAATCTAATCTATCAGAAATGCATATTCTATGGAATTACGCAAATGAGACAACTGGAGCAGTTATAATTGCTCAGCGTGTGCTGCAAATGAGAATGGCTTTTCGTATGAGCTAAGGACAAATTAACTTAACGACACCATTCTGGTAAATGGCAGACAGATGGAAAGTTCACGGAGACAAAACGCTTTCTTAGTTCTTAATCACATGTGCAATTAACTGGCGTATGAAGGTGCTGGTTTGATTGGCTTGTTGTAGCCGTTATTCATATAAAGTGATTTTTTAAAGTGAAATGAGTTTATATCCTGGAGCGAGCGACAGGTAAAGAGAGAGAGTCCTCTTTTATCACCAAAATGAGCCCAGAAACAGTTGACAGCCGGGGGGGGAAATGGCCCAACGTGCACTGTGACATTAAGTTAAAGTTGGAAACAGGACAGTATACCAGATGAGGTTATAAAATCCACAGAATGTGTTTATAAAGCTGCCTTTATACTTTTAATATTAATAGTTTGACACAAGGTCAATGGTGGGATTACGATGTAGTGCAGAAAGTCTGAAACAATGTCTGTAATCTGTCAGCTTCCACATATCACAGTCAGGTAGGCTGGGAACTGTAAAAACGCAGCTATAGTATTAATCATTTACATACAATGTCATTTTTATTTTGTCATTCCCAGACAAGGGCTGTACTTTGGCAGGCTGCCCAGATATGTTATTATCAGCAAAAGCAAATTTGCCTAGAAGCTTTTTTATTTATTTATCTAAATAGATAATAAAGATCTTGTAAGCCATTGTTTTTCTCCTTAATTTTTCAAATGCATTAAAAGTTAAAGCTAAATAGACAACTAGCTGGACACCATGATTAAGTTGTACTCCTGTCCTGACAATCTATTCAGCCCCATCTCTGAATAACCCCCTCGATCAGCTACCCCCTCAAATTAAATCTAATTGTGGGAGATACTGCATTTCCTTACACCACATCTCATCCGGCCGATGCACATATCCGATGTGAAGGAGAGAAGTTTGACTTCATTTTAAGTTGTCACAACAAACTACTGTAGCGATCCAAAAGAACAGGGGTCAAACTCTAGCTAATGTTATTTCCTTTCAACTGGTAACTTCAGACACAAGAGTTACTGTGTGTTTGTACCTTTGAGTTGAGACTTCAAAGCCAAGAAATTCAAGACTCAACCTCAGTGTCTGGTAAAATCCCAGAAAAGCTTTTAATTTGTTTGCTTACTTTGGGTCTTGAGATGGACTTTATTTAATATATTAAAAACAGGTTTGACCACAAGGCTTAAGCACTTCAATATTCTCCTCTTTTTAACTCCATGCTTACTTTGAATGAAGCTGCATCATTCAAACTTCAACAAGACATCTTTGCTCTCAATTAGTTTGGATCACTGATGGTCCAATTAGATAATTTGATGAAGTACTCAACTAGTACTGTATTTTACCTTGGTGCCATTTGTCTTTGACTGAGTGAAAAGATGAAAGAGAGGACTTGTTTAAATGAATGGAATTTATCTTCTAAGGTTATTTGCAGATACTTCATCAGTTGAGTGTCTTTCGGTAAAAGTTTAAACTACATGTGTTCCAAAAAGCTCAAATATCATGATTTAAGAGCTTCACAAGCTACTCACATCCCATTACTCCAAATAATACCTACTGCAGGATTATAATTATTTCACCTTTTCCGCCATCAATGAGAGTTTGCAATTGGAAACACAAATGCAAATAAGAAACATTATCAGAACAGCAAACCTCTTCTTCTTCTGTATAATTCATGTATTCAAGGCAATTGTTGGAGGTTTGACTTCTTAAATAAAGGTGGGTTAAAGTTAATATTTAGATGAGCATCGATATGATGCAGGGCAGTACAGCTGTAGATAATCCTCGCTCAGCAGGTATCACAGAGCGTCTGCCTCTGACTGCAGCACAGTTGTTGTATAAACAGAGACAGCTCTTATTTACCTTTCACCTAAAAGGAGTCTCTTGAGCCGACACGTTTGTATATCTGAAGATCCTTCACAGGCTGCCTGGGGGGGGCTCACGCCTGAACTTTAAGCTTTTTATTTCACAGTAGGGGCCAAAAACTAGTATCAAAAGGTCACTTCCTTTTCTGGCAGGAAATACACACAGCACTGTGCACCTATATGATCACACACGTGCATTCATTCAAACCCAGGTACACACAGAGACCTGCACTGTGCAGTAAATATATTTTAAAAATGTTTCTGCAGAGGAGGTTGAAAGAGATGGAAGACCTTTACAGAATATTTCCCAGTGTGGAAGAGGGAGTAAAAAAGAAGATGAGAAACTTTTTGAGGGGTTGCTGAAGGAGGGCGGTGTGCAGAGAGAGATTGAGAGCGACAGACAGGGAAGGGGGAAGAACACCAAATGTTAAGTAGCGGTTGAAGTGGAAGAATTCCAGTTTGGATTCAAGCTCCTTGGCTAATGAGGATCATTAACATGGCCTGCCCAGATCCTCTAAACGCTGGGGAGGACTGGAAGATAAGGGATAAAAATAAAACCTCTCAAGCACATCCCCACAAGATTCATAAGGCGGCCACTTGTAAAAAAAAAAAAAGATATTGTACATGCTGGCTGTGGAAAGGTATATGCAATACCACATGCCAAGGATCCTGGGATACCTACCGTACAAGAACACTTGCTTGAACTCTGAACTCTTGAGATCTCAAGCACAGCGACAATAGAAGCAATCTAGATGTGTGATTCAACACATTTAAATAACAAGGTGAATTGGCCTCCCCAGTGCTGTGTGATGTGACGAATCAGAGGTTCGAATCAGAGGTTCGGATCAGTTCAACTATGGACTATGCAGGATGGAAATCAGAAGTTGTCCTTCCCTTCACGCATCCTCCATTATTTCAAAAGGGCTGATCACATATTTGATCCTTTGAGCTTTATCATTTCTGCTCTCTCCATTGGCTGTTTACCACACAGTAAAACAAAGCTCCCAAGAGGCTTAAAACAAGCTCCTTTCCTGCTTCTATCATTTCATGATATACAGTAGACATCTGTTTAGAGAACTTGCAACCACTTCTACAGCGTGATCAATTGTTTAGTTAAAACCGACAGCATCAAAACAGTTTGGAAAAACAAATGTCTTTCGTCAGTGGTCCAGAATCAAGCAGAGACCTGCTTTATGGACATCCTGCCATCGATTCTTGTTTTTTCCTGCTCTCACCACTGTCACTCTACACCGTTGGGGGGGCTGCGTATGTGAAATCTACAACATCTTGCCCGATCAGGCCTTCCCAACAAGCAAATACTGCAAACTTAGTGTTACATCAGCCCTTCAGTCACAGTGCAACTGCTTTTCTCTTCATCTATTATTTTGTATTAGAGCGCAGAGACACACACTCCACTGTGTTAGACCCAAGGCTGTCAGACAGAAACGTGTCTTGATAGGATCCGCATAATTGGACACATTCATCCGTCTTTTGTTAACAAAGTACTTTGTGGTGCAGAGATATACAGTGAAGAGCTGTGATGGTACTGTTGTCTGGGTTTACCAAAAGAGCCTCAACTTAGATAGTGTTGAATACAAAAAACCTTTTAACAAGAAAACTAAACCCCAATTAGGAAAATGCAGTTTGTAAAATGCTGTGGAAACATATCCATTGTTTTGTATTTCTACATTGCAGTTTTTATACCATTGCGAAATATACCTAGAATAAAAACTATTGAACTGATCCGGACTGATCTCATTTTTGTTAACTTAATAAATACAGGCAGAAACGTTTTGGCCCCATGGTTGGCAGAATATTCATCACAACTGCAATGAAGCCATTATCTCTCCTTGTTTATTAGCAAGGAGCAGTGGACTGTACTTTCTTTAATCCCAAACAATTCACCAGCTCTTCTCTCTAGCTGATCCCCTCAGTTTTCAGGATGGCTTTCTCCGAATTAACCGTTCATTAAGTTTACATCAATAATTGATGGATTGTAGTTTTGAATCAGAGCCTTCGATATTCGGATTAATACGCTTGTGGAAAAAAAGGAAGATAAGGCAAATTTAAAAGGAAAAGTATTTAGGGAAATATTGAAATGTTGAAAAGGTATACCATTTTTTTTTTATGCAATTCATCGGGACATTGCTCGTAACAAGGCTGCCAAAAAACACTGATTTAGTTAATTTAGCATTGCTTTTAAATATATTTCAGTTCATTTTATCCAATATTTTGCTGAGTTTAACGAAGTTGTAATACATGGATGCGGTAATGCCTTTACATTGTTGGCCACAATGATTCTAGAATGTACATTTGGTACACATACACACATTCCTATATAATATATTCCTGAAAATGTGAATATAAATGATCTAGAGCAGAGGTGCCCAGTACGTCGACCGCGGTCGACCGGTCGACCGCGGGGGCAATGCTGGTAGATCGCGAGTCATTCATACATTTTAAAAAAATCCAGCTCCGTTAAAATAGACAAAACAGGTTTTGATCCCTCCTCCTTTGGCCTCCCTGCCACTTAATTCAGGAGTTGACTTGATTGACAGAAAAAGCGACCTATTGCTTTCCAGTCTGTTAACACAGAATGCAAAGCGATACAAAATCAGTCAAGTGCCGGGAGAGACAAACAACAAAATGAGTGCGGGAACGAGCAAAAAGCTAAAGACATACCACTTCCACACAGAATGGGAGGGAGAATCTTTGTTTGTGATGTCACATTCAAAGGTTATTTGCCTTATTTGTAAAGCAAGCGTCGCTCTGCCAAAGAAAGGTAACGTGGAGAGGCATTATCGGAGTGTTCACAAGGCATATGACAGCGACTTCCCTCCGAGTAGCGAGTTGAGAAAGAGAAAGGTCATGTATTATTGCTACACAAACATTATCTCTTCGTTTTAGTGTCGCCAACTCGTTTCTAACATGCAAAAAGACAAACAAATGCGTCTATGGTCGGTGTATTTTCGACCTTTCCAATCCAGAAGAGATCTCTCTCTCCCCCGTCTGTTTGCAAGGGGGCGGGGCAGTTTACACACACGCAGCTGCTACATGCAGCAACACACGGAGGAGATGGTGGAGAGAAGCGCTCCAAGGTGTGGTTACATGTTACCCGTCTTGAGGTGGACAATGCTCGTCACCAAAAGAGTTTAGCATGTAAGGGCGGTAACACGAGCAATTTGTCTAAACATTTAGCAAAAGTGCACCACATTCAGACGGAGGAATGCACCGGGTTCGACTGTCTTTCGAGTAGCTCTGTAGCCCCATCCACGAGTAACGTTTCCACGTCAGGTGTTATGTATGCTAGCAGCAACACACGGAGTTAACTACATTATACAAACATGGGTTAATGATTAGAGGTAACTGAGTTATTTATTTTGTTAAAGTTTCAGCTATTCTGTTTATAGTTCTGTCATCAGATTATTTAATAAGATTTGTTAAAACATTGTTGTTTCTTTTGATGTGAAATATTATTTATTTAATTCAAATAAAAAGCAATGTTAATTTTGTTCACAATTTGTTAAGTTAATTTAATAATATATGTATTTTTGAATCAAGTATTCATCTTTATTGTCTTCATTGTTAGTTTCCACATGCCTAAAACAACCTCAAACTAAATCTAAAAGTTGATGGCTAAATAAGAGCGTTTGAGAAATTGTGCAAGGCACACAGTAGTCCGAATAGTCGATTAATCGTTTCATTAATCTATAGATTAATCGATAATCAAATTAGTCGTTTGTTGCAGCCCTATTGTAGTTATCCCATGTAAAAATAAAACGTGTTATTCAGCAACCCTTGCAATTTGGGTTTTTATTTTTGGTTGGTAGACCTCGGTTAGCTGGTCATTTCAAAAGTAGCTCACCAGCCAAAAAAGTGTGGGCACCCCTGATCTAGAGTAATCCCAGGAGAAGAATCGAAAGAGAAGGAGAGAAGAAAGCATAGGTACAAAAAGAGAACTTTAACATAAAGCAGGAAAGAAAGAAGGGTAACAGTTCACACAGTCAGACAGATGCCTGCGTCTGGCTCCTCTGCCTTGGAAACATAAATCAGAGCAGTCTAGTTAGGATTTATCACACAGACTGAGATGATCGCACAGGAGGCCGCTGAGGAGGAGCTGCTTGAAAGGTGAATCATGAGTGGAAGTAAAGGAAAATGCTCCGTTCATTGAACTCTCTCAAACTTTTAAAAATGTGCAAAGCATGTGTAATGTATTAATAATAGCACAAGTAAATATGACTTTCTCACGAAACAATGATTAGAATTGTTCCATGGTAAGATAACTAAAACTACATCCCTAACCATAAAAGTACTAATCTAAGATTTCAGTCCTTTTAATGCAGTCCCTTATATGCGACAGTTTTTAAATCCGTGCAGTAACTCATGGATGACGCGGCCACTAATGAGAGCTGGATATGTCCAAATGTAACTGTCATCCTAACGATAAGTAATGACGGTAGCTTAGCTAACACAATTAACACAGGCGCAGAGCAAAATAAAATTCCCCCAGTATGAGGTATTATGTAAATTATTAATTACCACATAGACTATTGCGATCTTGTTCAAATGCCCATTGGCAAAAAAATAAATGTAAGTGATTTGGAAAATGTAGCAAGGAAAATATAGTGAGAATAATTCAACAAAAATCACCTGCTCCTTAAGCGCTTTATGGAATACATTTGTATTTAACAACTTCACACAGGCTGACTCGCAATAAATGAAACTACAAACAATGAGAGTAAACATTCAAATAATTTTGTATTTGTTCTTGTCAGTGAAATGTCACCACTATTTCATTTACATAAATCTTGGGTACGCAATAAGATTGTAATACACGTTTCAATTCAGACGCAATTTTATAAAAAGGACAGGATGTCTCTCTCACAATTTCATACATTAAAAATATAATATCAGAACCACTGTATAGCAATCTGTCTTTCATTTGAATTTCAATCACATGAGTTCCGCACAATCTCATTCCACATTCAATGAGGGATGCATGTTTTATGAGCGGCAGTTTTCACAAATGCAGTTACACTTGTGTGAGTTTGGGTGATTCTGCATGTGTGAGAAGGGGAGGCAGAGAGTGAGTAATGAACAGATAAAGAGCCGGCAAGGGCTAAAGACAAAAGACAGAGAGTGTGATGAGTGTGTGATGAGTGTGTGATGAGTGTGTGATGAGTGTCTGATGTATCCAGGAAGAGAAGTAGATCGGAGAGAGAAAGTGATCGGCTTAATGACACAGGATCCACATGGCAGAGGGAAGCTCCGTGTGTGATATGATGAATCAAAACACTGAAAACCTCAAGCCTCTCCACTCACAGCCGACACACAAACAGTCATAAAAAAACTCTGGGATTAACTGCTCAGATTCTCTGTTTACAAGGTAACTGAATTGGTGGTTTTCTCTCTGCCTGTTCCACTACTTCTCTGCCCTTTTCCGTCAGTCTGTGGCTCTCAGGATATAATCACCACAGCTTCCAATACGCTGTCGATACGCAGAACTGAAACCCTCCCAACCTGTTCCCCTGCTGCGACCATGAACAATACGTCTGGCTGACTTTGACAAATTAAACCAACTCGATATATGGAAATAACCTTCACGGGATGACATGGAGGGGGGAAAAGGGAAGCGGGGGGGGGGGGGGGGGGGGTATGGGAAAGGGAGAGGAACAGAAACTGAGAGAGGGATGGAGAAACTCACAGATGGATGATGGGATATATCGAGCCTCTGAATTATAATGGTACAGCCTGGGAATACATGGAAATGGCGCACATATAGACCGCTTTCTAAATGTCACTATAGATAATAATTAGGCACTACAGCAACCAACACACACATAGTCTGAGCTGGAAAAGCAGGTAATGGGATTTAATAATTGCCCACATGCATTTTGGGTTGTTTTTTGAACTGGGCAACAATGCAAACAAAAGGTAGAGTCCTGTATTCATTTAGAAGATAGCAACTGATGGGAGAACACACTTGATCATTTCCCATGTTCATCCATTAGATTGGGAAAACCTATACAATAATATTAAGGGTCAACTCAGACTTACTGTATGAAAGTACAACCCTGTCATCGTACATGAGTTTGAATGTACAATATTTTTACCAAATAGTAAAAAATGACACAATTACAATTTTCTTTAACTTTCACAATCAAACTATATTCTTTTGAAATAAGTTGAACTGTCCTGTTTCTCGAAGGATGCCAAGTGTTTATCCCAAACTTAACAGTAACATTCCCAGAAGAAGAAAAAAGTGTATGTAAATGAATAGCCTTTCGTGATAATTTGTCATGCAACTACTTCCAACAAACAGTTTTAAAGCACGCTTTTGTCACGACTATTAATTGCCCAAGTAATTGGAATTCAGACACATTTCACCCGTGACAATCAGAAAATCCTCCCTCACACGCACTTTAACTACAAAAACATCCACACATAGTGCAAATAAACACACAACCCAGCGGGAAGAGGTCGTTAAGCAGCTATTGTTGTGTTGCTCTCTGCTCAGCATGATAACAGTTGATTGATAGTGAGGTTCCTCAGCTAATTACCTGGCTACCACTTTAAATGTGCACCGTTTTGCAACTGATGCCACAACTGAAACAGCAAAAAAGACACTCAGCACCAACACAAAGGCAAATAAACATACAACAGTGAAGATACAGGACTACGCACATACATAAAATCTCGTCAGAAGCTGAAAGCAACTGCCCAACATTCGTCTCCGTTCCTCACAAGTTAACTCACCTGCTCCGAGTGACCAGCTGAAAGCTTTCAAATTGGCCTTGGGTAATCTTCCTCCCTCTCGGTCTCTTCACTCTCTGGTCCCTTTGGCACCTCTCTCTCTCTCTTTCTCTCTCTCTCACTGTGTGGCAGTACACGGACGTCCTACGGGCCACTCACCCTTCCTGTGTGGCTTGGCGTGAGTGCATCGATCTCTCAGCCAAGTGGTACGTTGTCCTGCTGTTTCCACAAGACTCAGATGTGCTCTCTCCGCTCACTCTGCCTCGCACAGCTGCAGAGGGAAATATGAGGACGGGCAACGTGGTTGGGTGCTGCTCCACTCTCCCTCTCTCTCCACTCTCTCTTTAGTGAGCTGGGATGCTCTCTCTCTCTCTCTGTGAGGTTGTCAGCTGGTACGATGCTCACTCCTACTATCTCTTCACTGCCACTCTGTCTTGCTGTACTCAACTGCATGCTATCTCACCATCTCTTTTTTGCGGTTCCTCCATTGATTGTTCTGTCTGTTCTCTCTCTCTCTCTCTCTTTCTCTCTTTCTCTCTCTCTCTCTCTCTCTCTCTCTCTCTCCTTATTGATCTATGTATTTATGTCTTTGCTTGTGCAGCCTCTAGTGGCTGCTTTCTCTTCATGTCTATAACACATTTTACTCACAGAGAACATGAAGCTAGGATGACAATTTGCTTGGATCTTAGGTGGCACCACCATCTAAAAATTAAAACAGATACAAAAAGAATCATTAGCATATAAACATGGGACAATAACTGCATATTGATTGTTTTCAGTAGGAATGTTTTACGATTGATAGATTAACATAAGGTGACGTCTTAAAGTAGCTTGTTTTGTCAAACTAACAAGGTTAAGCCGAAACCACAACATATTTTGCATTTTTCCCTGATGAGTTGCAAAGTGTTCTTATTGTTTATCAAATCATTGTTTGTTTTATGTATTGATAAGTCAATAAACAGGAAACTATTCAGAAAATAACTTGAGTTTTATTGTTCCAAGCAAAAATGAAAAACATTTTCTTCATAATTATCTTAATATCTTTTTTTTGTAACTGTTGGCTAGATAAAAGAAGACATTGAAGATGTAAACATCGACTGTATGTGAAAACCACATGTTCGGACATTTTATAGATATGCAGCCCTATAAGTGAATGGTTTAATTTGCATTTGACCTATTGCAATTTTGAATAATTTGTAATCTTGCTTGACACTCAGCTATTAAAAACTTTATTTGAAAAGTAAGCATGTAAACCTAATTACAAAAAATGTGATTATATTAAGATGATGGATGAAGAAGACTAAATAAATACAAAACGTTTTCAGTGATGGAGTTAACAGTTACTTTAACTTATAAGTTATGGAACAAGCACTAGTCACTGTCAGATAGCCATGTGCTTATTGACATGTAGCAAGGTAGCGAGCTACAATACCATTAGCTTGCTAAAGTTAGGTTAGAGTGGCTAGGTTTTTGTATATCTCGGGGGATTTACACATTTTGGAACACGGCTTTAAAATGAACGTGGTCTCAACAGGATCAAATAATTAAATTAGACACATACTAGGTATTCAAGTTCGCACTGTTGACAAAATATAACGCTAGCTTGTTGTAATTGGAAGTAAGAGTTTAATGTATATTGTTTAGTATTGTTCAAAAATGGCATGTGTTTTGGGTTCATGTGTTTAAATGTTCACCACATCTAAAGACATGTGTTGGTATTTTGCCCGTATTCATATTATACTGACAATATTGAGGCAGACGTGAAATGAGTAAAGGCTGAAGATGAAGGCTGAAATGCAACACAGGCCCCAGAATATTTTTCAACACATGCTTATGTTAATACACTACTACACAATGTATTCACATTTGCCACATGAAAGGCCATGCTTGCTGTGCAACTGAAAAACAGCATAACCTTCAATCACCTGTCTTACCGTGATAAAGCCTTTTGTGCAAACTCTGACTGAGGAAGTGTTTCTCCTCGTGGGTGAAGGGTTTTCTGACGTTGTTCTGCACTGAATAAAAACCACAGAGTTTTGTTATTCTGAGGGAGAATCTTCAAACACAGCAGCTAAGGAGTAAAAGGTGAAACGAACATGAGCTCATCAACTGCTGATCAACTGCCGGACGGCAAAAGATACTTTGCATCAGTCAAGAAAAATGTTTGCAGGAAATTGTGGCTGTGAAAGAAATGATCTCGAATGCAAAAGTGCAGGAAATGTGTTTTTTTATGTTGCATGTTTGTCAGGTTACGATTAAGAAGGGACCCGGGAGGAATACTGTTGTTTTATTTTTAGAGTGTCACACAGATGTGTTCATAGCCACACACACACTTCAACTTGTGCTTACCGTCTTCAAAATAACACAGGAGTCAAAGCGTATTCACACCACAGGAGATGAACCAAAAATACCCTTGGCTTTCCATCAAACAGGACAGATAATAAGTGTGAGTGTGTGTGGAAAAGAATAATGTGTGGGCAGAATGGTAAGATGCTGGCCTACATAGAGAACCATAGGGTGCCATTAGTTTGGTATATACTAGATCAGGGGTCGGCAACCTTTTTGATATGAAGTGCCATTTAAAAAAAAAAGTGTTATCAGCGTGCCAACGATCGAGAATTGTCAACGGGGGGGGGGGGGGGGGGGTTTGAGGAGCTTGATGCTCGTCAACTATCAGCAGGAGGGCGGGGGAGCCTCGCTGCGGGGAAGCAGTGTGTGGACCTGTCAGTGCAACTTACATGATGCCGAATTTAACAAACACATTTCAATAATTGATTTAAACGGCATAATAATAAGGACGATCGTCCGTTCTGTGATTCTCCAGAACACACAAGTTATGATATTAGGGTCATGCAGAGTGAGATGAGATTGCTGTCCCTTTAAGAGAGAGAGAGAGGGGTGTGGCTTGTGCATGTGTGTTTGTGGATGGTAGAGCGATAGTGAGGGAACGTGTGTATGTTTCTGGAAGTGAAACGAGGAAGCAGAAAAACAGAGGTCTGTGATGTATTTTGTGAAACAGAAGAACAGCTAAATAAACGCAACGTCCTCCCAAGAAGAGCTCGCCTCTCTCCAGTCATTTAAGCTAAAGTGGGTTATTGAACCTGAAGCTTGTTGCTTCTGCCCTCCTCGACTACGGTCTGGGAGCCGACAGGAAAGTTCAACACACAGATGGCCAGTCCGCCCCTTTGTAGCATATTATTTCGATGAGAGATGAGCAGATCGCTACTGGGCTTTCAAATAAAGACACAGCCACGCAAAAACTGCGGCATTTGTACAGCTCCTTATGGGTACTGCTGCAATTTGTGAAGTGCTTTCCTCCGTGGTGAAACGATCAGCACTGCACCACGGAGGAAAGCGGCAGAAAGTCACCTGGAGATAAAGAGAGCGGGGCTGCGCTGCGTGCATGGCTTCCTTCTGCAGGTAACGGGGAGACGCGCTCTGGCGGCGGTCTCGCGTTCAGGATCCGAAAATGTATTTAAATATTTTTGCACACTTATTCCACTTATTCCTAGTGTGCCAATCCGGTGCAGCGTGCCAATGCTGGCACGCGTGCCAGGGGTTGCCGACCCCTGTACTAGATCGACCAGATACTGCTAATCCTATCACCACTACAAGCAACAGTTACAAGCTACAAAACAGCCACAAGCTACGATAGCCGCAAGCTAGTCTGCACAAGCTACGCTACAAGCTACGCTGAAAGCTGTAAGTAAGCCACAGAACACCAAGAGAAAACATCATGCCTGGAGATAGACACAAAGGTCGATGTCGTAAACGAGGGACCCCCTCAAGACCGGCATTGACAGTCATATCTGTGAACATTGAAGGGTTCTCCTCTGCAAAACAAACCATCTTAGCCGACCTATGCAGCAAGCAACACTGTGACGTCCTCTGCTTGCAAGAGACGCACAGAGGGAGTGAAAACAATCGCCTCACCATACCAGGAATGGTCCTGGCCATTGAGCGACCTCACCGGCAGTACGGCAGTGCTATATTTGTAAAAACAGGCTCAGCTATAGAAGATACAGATATGTCAGATGGCCATAATATCGAAGTCCTATCTGTTGAGCTAAGCAGTGTTGTAGTAACATCTGTCTACAAACCACCACCTGTAGACTTTTCCCAGCCAATCCCCAAAATACACGGCAAACCACAGATCGTTATTGGTGACTTCAACAGCCACAGTATCCAGTGGGGCTACCCTGAAATGAACAAGGATGGAGAAGCAGTAGAGGACTGGATGGATACTAACCAACTAAGTCTGATCCATGACCCCAAGCTACTACACTCGTTTTTCAGTGCTCGCTGGAAACGTGGATACAACCCAGATCTCACCATGGTCACAAGTAACATCGCTGGACTGTGTAAAAAGACGGTGCTGGACCCTATTCCATCAAGCCAACGCCGTCCCATTGGGATCCTTATCAATGCGGCTGTAGTCCCAACCATCGTGCCCTTTAAAAGGCGCTTCAACTACAAGAAAGCAGACTGGAAAGGTTTCATCAACGAGCTGGAAAAAAAGATCACAAACATAATACCAGTTAGCAAGAACTACGACCAATTTGCTAACCTGGTGCTGAAAACTGCTCGGAAACATATCCCACGAGGATGTTGAGTTGAATATATATCGGGACTTTCAAAGGACTGTGCAGGACTCTATGACAACTACGTCAGCATGTTTGAAGCAGATCCCTTCTCAGATTAAACAACTACCCAAGGCGAGAAGGTGATGGAAAGCATTGCCCAAGAGCGAAGCAAGACCTGGAATGCTCTTATAGAGTCCACAGACATGTCAAAAAACAGCAAGAAAGCATGGGCACTTATTCACAAGCTACGAGGTGACCCTAAAGCAGCTCCTCAGCACCCAAAAGTCACGGCCAACCAAGTTGCCAACCAATTGCTCGAAAATGGAAAGAGTAGAAAGAGAGGGAAAAAGACCAAGCTGAACCGCAAGAAATACATCGAGGACCCTGCTTTTACAAGACGGCTCACTATGGAAGAGCTGGAAGGGGGAATCTCTATCCTCAAACCAGGAAAGGCAATTGGACTGGATAATATCGCAACGGAACAGATCAAGCACTTCGGTCACAAGGCAAAGACGTGGCTCCTACAGCTCTACAATGAGTGCTTAGCAACACACAAGCTCCCTAACATCTGGAAGAAAGCCCACATTATAGCACTGCTGAAACCTGGGAAAGATCCATCCGCTCCCAAGAACTTCAGACCAATCTCACTTTTGAGCCACACCTACAAACTCTTTGAACGTCTGATCCTCAACAGAATTGGTGCCTTTGTTGACGAACACCTCATCCCTGAACAAGCAGGTTTCCGCCCTGGCAAGTCGACAACTAGCCAAGTACTCAACCTCACCCAGTACATCGAAGACGGATATGAGGAAGGGATGGTAACTGGTGCGGTGTTTGTCGACCTCTCAGCTGCCTATGACACAGTCAACCGCAGACGTCTCCTCAGTAAGATCCTGGAAACCACACGAGACACCCGCCTGACAGAGCTGATTGAAAGCATGCTCGAAAATAGGCACTTCTTCGTTGAGCTAGGAGGAAAGAAAAGCAGGTGGCGAAGACTCAGGAATGGCCTCCCACAGGGAAGTGTGCTTGCACCACTTCTCTTTAACATCTACACCAACGACCAACCAAAAGGTGTAGACACCCACCGCTTCATCTATGCAGACGATCTTGGCATAGGTGCACAAGCCACTGATTTCAAAATTGTAGAAGACAGACTCTCTAACGCTCTGGCAGAGGTAACACCTTACTATGAAGAGAACCACCTACGTGCAAACCCATCTAAGACACAGGTGTGTGCCTTCCACCTGAGAAACCGTGAAGCCAAGCGCCAACTGAAGGTCAGCTGGTCAGGAACCTCCCTTGAACACTGTGAGCACCCAGTCTACCTAGGGGTAACCCTGGACAGATGCCTCTCTTTTAAGACCCACACTGAGAAGACCAAGTGCAAAGTGAGTGCGAGGAATAACATCATCCGCAAGCTCACCGGCACGACCTGGGGTGCAAACCCACAGACTCTGAAGTCAACCGCACTAGCCCTCTGCTACTCAGCTGCCGAGTATGCCTGCCCAGTATGGGAACGAGCTGCCCATGCCAAGAAGCTGGATCCCGCCCTCAATGCTAGCTGCCGCATTAACACAGGCTGCCTGAAATCAACACCTACAGACCGTCTGTACATCCTGGCAGGCATAGCCCCACCAGAGATACGACGAAATGCAGCAAGCAAGAAAGAGCGCCAACAACAGTCTACTGACCAAAGACATCCTCTCTTTGGCCATGTGCCAGCCAAAAGCCACCTTAAATCCAGGAAAAGTTTCCGGAAGAGTGTCCCACCCCTCGGAACACCGAGCACAAGCAGTGAAAGAGTCACTCGTGGGAAGAAAGACTTGACAACCTCCCATCAGCAACAACAATGGAGCTAAAGGCGAGCGAGGCACTGCCCCCTGGAGCAGACACCAACTACGCAGTGTGGAAAGGCCTAAACAGAATAAGATCTGGTGTTGGACGTGCAAAAGCCACTCTCGCCAAATGGGGATACCTAAATGACGGGGACGTTGTGTGTGACTGCGGCATTGAACCACAAACCATGCAACACCTCCTGATATGCCCCCTGCTGGAGCAACCCTGCACAACATCGGACTTGGCAGAGTTTAATGAGAAGGGACAGCAATGTGGTTGAACCACATCTTACCAAGCCCTGTAACTGACTGCCTTGTGGACACAATAAGAAGAAGCTTGGTATAGAGGTGAACCTGATGCTGGATGTCACAGCTGATGAACAGACTTCAGGGCAGATCACTCGCCAGCTTACACAGGGATCATCATGTTGAGCTTATTAGGGCTAATTAGAAATGCTCAGAAAGAAAATGCCTGGAAAAAATAAACACAGTAAAAAAAGTACACCTTTTTACATGTGTGTTTTCCTCTGGGGATACATGCTGATGGACCACCTGGCTGTGGGCTCTTCTCCTACTGTTAAATACTCTGGATTACATACTCCACAAATACTTTATATAGTCGACCCTATTTTACATTAAAGCACATTCATTTTGCCCCAATTCAATGCTTCTTACTTTTTTTCCAATCAACATAAATCACAAGTGATTTAGGGTAAACTATCTTGTTTACATAAGACTTTCATTTGCGCAGGTTTTAGGATTTCATATAGCTCTGTAAAAACCTTAGATAGATTATAGATAGGAATGAAACTGGAACGTTTGGTGTTTGTACGTGTTGCTGTAATTGAGATTTCTAGTTGCGATTATGAAAAACAAAAAATGTTTGTCAGAAAAAGATTTTTATGCATTTCATACATATTTTTGGAAGAAACTACAAAAGAAAATGCTGAAAATAAAAAAGGGTTATAGTAAATGTGAACCCGCCTCAGTTGATTGCTTTCATTAATCAAAAGAACGTATTAGATATTTGTATTTTTAAATCATATGTTTAATTTAAAATGAGGCAACATTTGATGCTTACTTTTGGTGAATTTAGGAGACCTTTGCTGATGTAAATAGACACATTTAGCTAAATGTAACATCTAAATGTGTTATTTGGATGTTTGTTTTAATTGAGACTGAAAGAAAACACGTTGCAAAACAGCCAAAGCTCCATATTTGACCAACAAAAGTGGTGAGCAGAACTTTATTTTATAGAACATTATCTGAACATAAGAGACAAAGTGTTTATGAACGTAATAACCCTCCACTGCTAACATTTCCATTATACTGTGATTAAATAACAAAACGCGGGGGTGAGCTTTCACACATTTCCCACATACAGGCTTATATTTTCCATAATGGTTGTTTATCTTTAGACATATGCTAATATTCCAATTACAGAAAGCATTCAGTTGTGTGTAAATACCTGTGAAATAATACACTGTTTGGGTAAGACCTTTATGATCAAGCACACTGTATCCAGCTTCAACATCAAAGCAGATTCACCCAATCTGAAAAACTTGATCAGAACAGGAGGCTTACATATTTAATGTAAATTAAATTGACATTGTAACATATTGTTTCTTATTCCAGAGCTGAAAAATAACAGCCATTATTCCCAAACAGCAACTGCAATGTTGATTATCTGAAACAGCCGTTTCAATGAGAAACGCAATAAAACATGCTGTGCTTTGCAGCACTCAGCACTTGCTGCTGCTCCACTGAGCATCCGATTTATTTACCTCTTGCAGGAGAAACATTCATGAATGAATAAATGCAATGCCAATGACATTTCCAATATTGCACAGCCATTCATTGCAATATTGTCCTTTATGGACCTGAGAAAGTGGGCTATTTCATGAAAATGTAATGGTAAGGAATGATTTTAATCACATGCAGATAACCCTTAGTGTGTTTCTGCTGCTTCCAATATTCTTCTTCCCACATTGTCAAACAACGCTAAACAGGTCTTATTCTTTATTTATGCTGCTGCATATCTTTAAGAGCAAAGCCCCAGGCAATGCTGTCTGTATTTACTTGAGATTGAATGTGATGCTAAACTAAATAAGGCTTTTAATCCCTTTTTTATCAACAGCTTGGTTATCCTTAGCTCTGTAAACCTTATTTTGCTTTGCTGTGGAAAAGTCGCTGTTGAGTTAAAAGTCAGCATGCAGCCTATATGGTGAATGAAAAATAACACAAATCTTTTGCCTGAGAAGCTAATTCCATTTCAGAGCCACATTATGATTCAAGACAGCCTTTCTTCTTGGGAAACGTAAAAGCAGCTAGTCTGTTCTGAACTAAGACCTTGGCTTATCATAAAACAGAGACAAGGGCATCACAAAAGAAATGCTATTCAGTACACCGTTCCTCCGAGTCCCCCAGATGATCGGAGGTGCTGAGCAGCCATAAAGCCTCCCACAATTTAATCAATAAGGCTTTCTCGTTGTTTAACATTAGTACTTGAGTGTGCCAATAATCCAATTAAAGTATGGTCTGGTTTGCACAGATCATAACAGTGAAAAGCTGGCCAGAGAGTCTGTCTGGTTTTATGTGAATTACATGGATGGTTTGGTTTTATTCTGCTATAAAACACCCTTCACATAACACACATATTCAAATATTAAACAAAAGAAATGTTAAAAAAATCCAACATTGAAAACTTGAGGGAAAAAACTAAAAATAGCGTATCACATAATCAAAGCTTTATTCCAGAAATTGAAGTATGTGGTCTTCACACACAAAATACTAACACGGTATCATTTTTTACCATGTTCAGCTGAGGTATTTGACTATAAACCAAAATCAATGGACGCAAATGGGACTTAATTCGACATGGCGGCTTTCATAAAAGACAGTAGATGACCAAAGTTATTTTAACTCATAGTGAAAGGCAGATAAATGTCTGCAACAAATTCCATGCCAAACAATAGACAATAGAGAATGTTGGAGAATTACTAAAGGAAAAAGAAGAATATCGAAAGTGAGATTGCTAATTTCTTTATATCTTTGAGGATTGGAAATAGTCTGTACTGCAAAAAGGTTATTGTATTGTCTTTCAATCCGAGGTGTAACACATTGTCTGGGTTGTGGATGCACGCCCACTGTGGTGAAGACTTCATTGAAGATGAATGGTCATTTTTCAAAAAGACCCCCGCAGTTTGGACAACCACTAATTGCAGAACAGATTCATGTAGGAATGAAAGATTGGTGGGCCTCTATTGTATGTTAAAAGTGCTGAGGATTAGAGCATTTTCTCAAGACATTTTTAGAAATGGGAACAGCGTTTGAACATCTGTCACAGGAGTTTAATTGCAGAGGGAAAACATTGAGCCTTTTTTCTAAATGAAAGCGGATATATCCTTTTCTTTACTCAATTGAACATGAAATGTTCTTTCTTCTAATTAAAGATCCACTGAGCTGGCCAACTGAAGTAATCTCAGATGTCTTCACATTTAATTTCACTTCGTTTCAACACCCCGCCAGCACCAGGAGAGGGGTCTGTCACTGACTATTTGTCAGCGCTAAACAAAGAGGGGACAACTTACTGAGGCACTTTTGAAGTTTGGGCTGTGTATTTTTAGTTGAAAAAACACAGAAGGGTACAAAAGCGAAGGGCTGATGGGCAGGTGTTGAAAGATAACAGTAAATGTTACCGAAACTATTTGGGGCAACTAAGTTGGAAGCATGTTGACAACATTAAGAGTACTTCTTTATGATTTAAAGTGACAACCTGTCTGACAACTAACAAATTATTAAATATATATAACATTTAAAAACATCTAATTTGCTCTATTAACACCAAGTATATACAGATTCTTTCAACATTGTTTAAGCATGTATAAAGGCAATTTGTTATCAATTACAATAAGCAACAAAACAATTATTCCAGACACACAACACAATTATATTTATTGTTTTGTGATTACACAAACAAACCTTTACAGTGTGTTCACAGCATTTACTATTTATACACATGTCCTAATTATCCTCAGGTTCAGTTCAACCTATCTAGTTTGCATTTGTATAAATACAAAGATTCACATTCACAAAGGAATGATAGATGATTATGTTTTATAATAACCCATTTAAAACCTATTTAAAACATGAAACCAGCATGCTGAACCTGGATGCAAAGAATAAATGTGTATCGTTAGCAAGAAGAAATCATTGTTAGCGAGAAATCATTTGCTATTTGCCGTCTTTTCTCGGATTAAGAAAAACAGAAGGAGGTATACATATTTGATTGCACAGAAATTCTATTGTTGGTGTGACTTTACTGTTGCATCATTAATTATATACCTGTTGTTGAAGGAAAAGTTATGTGTTTGAATGGTCACATTTCTTAAAGAGGAATGAAAACACCAGATTGACACTTAAAGTATATTTGTTGTGTAAATTGAGTTTGAGCTGGCAGCAGCCATGTGCTTGTTACAGAGTCTTCGCTCAAACAGACTCTTCCTCAGCTCTTCAAGCGGTGGCCTTCGTGGCAAGTCTACACATCTATTTTTAACCAAGATGTATTCTTCTGCTCACTGCAACAAAAAGCTGGTAAGGGATCCTTGTGCTTTAATAGTGGATACAATTGTGGATATAAAAGGATTATCCTAAAATGTTAACACCTAAAGGAGGTAAGCTTTACAAAGTGCAAGTCAACAATTATCAATATGACAGTGAATGGGTTGTTCTGGGTTCAACTATAACTACAGTAACCCCCAAGTTTTTTTATGACATATAATTTGAATCATATTGATTACATTTTTATCCGAGCTCATAGCCATTTTGTATGGGGTGATAATACAGAATCACCCTAGCATTCTGCTATGCAAAAAACAAGCCTTACCAGTCTGTTGTAGGCCACATTTTGGCCTGTGTTAAATGTTATTCCATTTTATGTAACTACTGCTATATTTTACTATATTTATTATTTTTTTAAATATTTTTTTATGTTATTATAATTTTCTTAAAATAGTTCTCTATCTGTGCTTTTTTATTTTTGTTTTACTTTTTTAATGTATCCACCATGAGATCAAGTCAAATTCCTCATACGGGTCAACCTACCTGGTAATAAACCTGTTTCATATTCTGATTCGGATTCTTGTTCGGATTCTTCTGATTTGGCCCAGAATATTGAATCAACAGTTGGTCATTCATTAATTTTAGTTCATTCATTGATTCCGTACCAAATTTGTAATGATCCATCAATGATACGAGGTGAATACATCTTTTTTTTCCACCACCATGTTGACTGTAAGGAAGCCTTGTTTGTCTGGGAGGGGGAGAGAGACACACTTGGCAAAGATCGACAGTGAGTGCACTTTCTTGTTTTCTTTGTACTGTTTTCTTACTACCCTAAAAACGTTATAAAAAAAAGTAATTGCCTATACTATTATTTATTATTCAACTGGTCAGGCAGGTAGCACTAATGATAGGATAAGCAGAAGGGGGGCAGGGCCGAGAAACAAACGGAGGACCCCTAGTGGACAGGTGAGGATTATCTGGGTCAGTAGAGTCTTTGTTTTATACATAGCAGCATGAAAACAGTGAAGAATAAAATCCTAATAACTGTGCGTCCACATTATCCTCTATTACACTATCTAATTCATTTTTAATGAATGTTAGGGTCAAGATTAGCAGCATCAGCAATATCATTAAGGAAAGGTCCAATTAGTGTGTTATACAATATTTAAAAAAAATGTTAAAGCATAGGAGATGGGTTGTGTTAAAGAGTGTGTGTGTATCAATGTAGTTTTTTATTTGAAGTAGTCTGCATTGGACAGGTCCTACTTTAGGGGAAATAATATAGGACAAATCACATCTTCACTTAGTTGTATAACAAAACACGTACATAAAATAACTTTATATATAAAGGAAAAGGACTACAAAAAAAGAATCCCTTGTCTCCTCTAAAAGAGAGTTAAGAACTTCATTTTATGCTCACCTTTTGAGTCAGGCGTTTTGTAGGTGGTGTATAACTCTTTAAACCTGTGCAGGATTAATGTTGTTAATCTAATTCTCAAAAGATCTTCAATATATAGTGTTATATTGTTAGTAGTACACAGTCTTAGATACACGCTCCCTGCTGTATTGGATTACATTCAATGCAATACTGAGAATGTTTTATCATTAATATCCATGGAGAAGCTACATTACATTAACAGCATGCTACATGAACCCAGTGCAGCTGTTCAAAGACTACATCAGCTGGAGGAGGGACTAAATCAGCATTATCTTGTAAACATATTGTTTGAACTTTCTTTTATAACGTTTTTCCTTCACGACCTACTATATATGCTTACATAGCATTTAGCTTTTATTACTATTTTTATTTATTGTATTAATTTGCTCCATGGTAAAGCTCTTTATAACTATCTGTTGAAAATCGCTAGCTAAATAAAAAAGATGAATGTGCTCAATGGGGAAGCAGTCCGGGACCGGAGGGGCTGAAATTGAATCAGACTGCGCTCAGCCTTTACTTCGAGTGAAGGACAGTACGACAGTTTCCAGCTCCTCTCTGTTGGCAGCAACTGTCGCCGACTGTCAGACAGCACAGCCCACTCCTGAATGTTTTATCGTTGTGCCTGTGGCTCCGTGTGTTGTATCCAGAGGTATGTCGTTTATTTTTTGTGGCCTGCAGATTTAATCCCTATCTTGCTCAGAGATTGGTTTACTCTTTTTTTCCCTGCACTAAACTAAAACATCAACTCTCAAGTTTGCAATTAGACCTATGGATATGTGTGATACATCAACAAAAAGAAAACATGCTGAAGCAATTTCCAAGTTGTCGCAGTATGCATTTCTGATAATATTTATAATATGGTTCCCTTAAGTGCAAAGATACTTTTCATACCTTTTTTTCACACCTGTATATGCAACAGGAATAATAACTGCATTATTTACAAGATTGTAAAATGTGTTATTTATTGTGTGACTGTGTCTGACAAGAAAAATCTAATGCACTACTTCAAATCTAAGACAAAAGAAACTTTTGCAAAAGTTTGTCACACTGAACTGAATATTGTGATCTGCAGCTCAACTATAATCAGAAAACATGAGGATTAATCAGCTCCATTGAAGTGACAGCATTCAGCCCGTATGTGTGCGTGTGCTTGAATGCATGTGTGTGATTGTGTGTGCCTGTACAGGTTTCTATGCAAATTGAAATTCTCAGACTGTGTCCAATTAAAGTGCCTCCTCTCTGCGCCCCTGCTGCGTTTCCCTTGAAGTCCACAATGTTGACAGCAGCAGCAGCAGAAGCACAGTTTTCTCTCACACAATGACTTCCACAGTTGTTGATTTTTCATGAACATGCTTTTGAAGTTTCCATTTTGTAGAGTTGGCAACTTCTCAGCACAGCAGAGCCATACATGTACATAAGCAACCGCACTACAAACTACGGCAATTATTCAAGCACATACACAGAACACAAACATATGCAAGCTTGCAGAAGCTGTGTTTGAAATACTTACTCAGTACACACTTACATGTTCTGCATGTACTGCATGTTGTCTGCTAAAATAATGATTGATTATGCCATGACTAGCAGATTGTGCACAAAAGTTTGAGCTAACATTGGATGAAAACTGTTTATCACAAATGGAAATCAACATGACCTTGTGCTCAACTCAAGTCAATTAACATAAAAATGAAATTACAAATTACATTTGTTATCTACTACACAAAATACAGTATATGTGCTTATGCTGTGCTGTTCCCTAACGTAACTCGCCATCATTTGTGATTATTCTATCAAACGGTTCATTATTTTAACCATCTACCTTGCAGTTGGGCACAAGAGAAGGTTATGCTTTTTGGGGTTGTGTTTGTCCAGGAAGCTCACATCTCTCATAGTAAGACATTCTTGCTCAGTTGTTTACACCAGGGAATGTTATGCATACACAAAATACACATACCATTGTTTGATCGCACTACATACTCAATTGTACGTGATATTTGAATAGTAATGCAATTTCTAACAGCAAATATTTTAGATGGAAAGCCAAGAAAGCCATCAACACACGTGGAGAAATAGAAATTGACAAAGAGTGAGAGCAAGACTCACTACTGTAGGCGAAATGCGGCTGGGTGAAATTATGGAGGTGTTGTCTCCTCTTCCCTGTCATCTCTGACTCTGAGGAGGCCACACAGGATCCAGAGTCTGCAGACGGCTGTGTGAGGAGCAGCGAGCTGCACTGGGCATGACTGGAGTGCTGATGGCAAACAGTAAGCAGGCGGCTCAGAGGGAGAAGAGGAAATCATTGAACTTTGACCCTGAGGCTGAAAATCACTGCACCAAAAACACACAATCTGCTGTGGCAGCCAGAAGTTGCTGTGTAATATTTCAAATCCTGACATTACACGTTCTACTCATACGGTAGCCATAATAATTGATCTATGGAAACAGTAATATTCTAAAAATGATGAAAATCATAATAACGTTGGTGGTATAGTTTGAGTTCGGCAGCTTGTAAAGATGCCTCAAAGTTTATAAAAGTTTATGAAATCTGCTTTGTGGGTTTCATTGTACTCCTTTTATGGCTGTGTTTGAAAAGATGTATGAGTTTAGCCTGATAAGGCAACTTAAAGTAGGACAGAGGTAATAATACCTTACCACTCTCAGGTATATACGTATATATATATATAACAAGGGCAACACATTAAGTTGTTATTTAGTCATTTATTCATAGCCAATTAAAATCTCTCCATAGTTTATATTCCCTTATGAACCACGTAGAGGTGCAAAGGTTCTTACAAGTAAATGAAATGTCAACTTTTGTGATCCTGTTAATAACTGCACTTTTGATTCTTACTTTAAGTTAGAGTTAACATATTTCTACATTCAACCAGATCGTTTTTGAATGTTGTTGTAAATGTAATCAGTGTTTATTTTTTATATATTCTAACAACAACTCAACACCAAATTAGTTATCTCTTACTAACATATAAAATAACACTGTATTACAGTAAGACATTCTCGTTAGCTTATATGAAGCTCTGCTAATTAAATGTGAACCTGCTTAACACCCCCGGCCAAAAACTGTCCCCTGTTAGGAAGAAACTGGGACATGGCAAAAGAAACCAGACATGCATTGTGTACAGTACATGTTGACCTTCTGTATGAGTTTGACACAATACAAGAAAAACACGTGCAGATAATGCGGATTCTGCCTTTAGGGGCTCATATCATTACAGTTAATATTATGCTTCTGTGGTGCATATTCCCACACAAATGTGCAATTAAATCCAATTGCCCACAAGTCAACAAATATACAATTAATACGGGCCTTCAGGGCAGCAATTGCCTAGCTTTGTTCCATTAACAATCCAAATGTGAATATCTGAACGAGACCAACCAATTGAATTCCCTGTTTAGTTTTCTCCAGATCGATATCAGCGTTTATATTTGAGAATCAGGCCAGGTGTGCACGGAGCATCCTGCGACCTGCTGACATTCAGCCACTCGCTCCCAGCTCAGGCTGACGTGCAGAGGAGGGGGGGATGAAAATGAATTTCAAATGGGCTTGTTAGTATAATGAATATGATAAATATCACCGCACAGACTAAATGACTGCCAGTGCATCATACATGTAGCAATGTTAGATTATGCATGTATGTTATGCAAACTGCCTTGAGCCACAATTGTTAGTTCTGTTTGTTCCCTCACAGCAGCCAGTGAGTAGTGACTGTGTGTAAAAGCAAAACCTCATCCAAACAAAATTACACACAGCTCTGCAATCAAAAAAGAATAATAGTTTCCTAATATTCCTAATATAACAGGGCGCAGTGGATAGAGCCTTGGTGTTGGGATCAGGGGGTCACAGGTTCAAACCCCACTGCAGTCATTATGTCGTTGTGTCCATGGGCAAGACACTTCACCCCAAATTGCTCCTGTGGGGATTGTCCAGACTCCAGAGTATTGAGTATGTAAATCGCTTTGGATAAAAGTGTCTAACAAGTAACATGTCATGTAATATTTGTGTACTTGTCTGTTCATCCAGATATCTGGGTGTTGTCTTTGGTGCTTGCTGCAGCTACAGACAACATAGGAAACAAAAAGGATCTATTGTGAATTCTGCACGACAAGAGTCCCTGCAATGTGCAGTTATAATGGCAGTTAGGAGCTTTGAACACATCCCTATCAACATGTCTATAACTTTATGTAAATTAAACTAAACTATAAGTATAAGCTATTTCATTGTATCTTCTGGTCACCATCAATGAAGCTTTTAAATATATCCTTCCTACATTAGTTACTCTGCCATTCAGTATTCTGGCAAAATGAGCTAAATCAATTGAGTGCAAAAATGATGAAAGATTAAAGGATGAGGATCAAATGAGGAGGAATTAATGTACTACTCAATAAAATGAGAGAAGTGAAGAGAAAACATGACTGAGAGAAGGGTATTGGAAAAGGAGCCAGGAGATGTAACAGAGGGTGTGAAAATGCGAGAGGAAATCAAAGAAGAAAATTGATCAAAAAGAAATACAAACAGCAGAATGAGATGTGACACAGAAGAAAAGAGTTTGAATAATATGATGAGGGATATTATTAATGAGAGAACACATGGAGTGAAATAAGAAGATTGGCGATTAAAAAGTGGGAGTAGATGGAGTAAAAGAGAAAAAGACACATTTGCAAGAAAATCCTTTTTCAACAATTCATCTCCTTTCATTCTGAAACTGATCACATCCTCTTTTGATGAGCAGTGATTTGATCATTTAAGTCTATTGGATGAGCAGCGGTGTACGAGCGAGGGCGAAAGAGAGAATATCACGAAACATATCGGAGAGGAGAAGACTTGAGAGCAACATGAATTTCTTTCTGAGCAGCTTATAGTGATATGCCAGAGGAGAGAGCTCACAGAAAATAATTGGATTTCATTTTTCCAGAGGAAGAAAACAAATCCCCCAAAACAGATGCATGCTTTCTCCCCAGAGCTGCTGCTACAGGTATAATAAAGGCAGAGAAGTCCCTCGAAGAATTGGTGAAGTGCACAACGCCCAGCGAGAGGAACAGAAAACTCCTTTGAGGGAGGAAATCCCTTGGTGCCTCATAAAAATGCCCCTTACCTCTGCACACATAGAAGTATACTATTGGTTGTTTCTCAATGATCACATGGGCACTGGTTATATTTTATATATTGTCATAGTTTTTTCAGCAGAAATGAGTAAAATACTCCACTTTCTTTAACGGCAACTATTATGCAAAATCCACTTTTTCATGTCTTGTATATCAACACACTTTCACAGTCTGCGTACAAATGACACGACTTTGCAAAGGCGTGCACTACATACTTAGAAGTCCGATTTTGCGTGCATATGATACGCTGATATTGCACCTCAAACATTAAAGAGCATCTTGCAGGGTTTTTTTTTTACATTTATGCTTAAACTTGCTTGAAAATTACAATTAAAAAAGTGAACGTAGGATTTGATATGTTTTACGAGACATAAGGGCAGGAATTCAGAGGGAAAGGAGCAATTTTGAGATCTGCTCTTAAAAACGTTTTTTTTTTTAAGGTCATACGTCAAACACGTCATATTACATCACACAGGGGACACATCTCCGCTCTCTGACCGTGGGAATAGTTAGTAGTTGCGTTGAGTAGAGCGGTTGTGTTTTAGTGAGCTGGTATTTTTCGGTAGTTTTACATTATATTTCACCATTTGTAATCATGGTGCAGTATTGTGTTTGTGCAGGTTGTACAAATACCAGCCTGTCAGGACCTCGAGTCCACAGTAAAAAGGACCGGAGCTAGCGTTCGTTCCTGGGTGCGTTGTGCATCCACCTGCAGCACATACTCTCCTCAGCTTTATCAGGAAACCGTATTACTTCTCTCTCCCCCCCCCCCCCCCCCCTTCGCTGCTCTCTCTCTCTCTCTCTCCCCTCCGGTACACGGCACCGTAAGACGTAGTGTGGAGTTGCATTAGATAACGCTGTGGTGGCTGTACTGCTCCAGCTGTCTCCTTTGTGTTTGTTTGTTTGTTTGTTTCCCCCTGTCTGTGTTGTTTGTGTGTGCGTGGTGGCTGTCACTCCTGGCTCCCGGCTCAACCTCCACTCACCTGCTGCAATCAGCTGTCCACCCTCCCCGACTACACACCTGCTTTCCATCAAGCCATTTACAACGGCATATCAACGGAGGCTCCACTACCTTTCTCCGCCAGATCGTCAAGTATCAGCCGTATCTCGCGTCTCTCCTCCGGTACACAGCACCGTAGTGTGGAGTTGCATTAGGTAACGCGAGATACGGCTGATACTTGCGCATTAGTTTCTGTTATGGATCAGTATCAAAAGTCCTGCCAGTAACGTTACTATATTATCTATGCTACTTTAGTTATAGCCTGATATATGATAGCTAACTTCACAATGTTGTGATGTGACGTTAGCTAACATTCTGTAGCTAACGCCGGTCACTCACCAAGATAGCTGCCCAGTTCTCCACTGGTTCTCCTCACACCACAGCTCAATTTCTCTCCGATGGCCGTTATTTCTTCTAATCCTTGGCTGCTCCTGGTCTCTTGGACGCCTAGCAGGCTCCTAATTATAAGGTTGTGGTCCGTCATATGCATTCGAATATTCATGTTCAACTTCTTCTGTGTCTTCTGTGTCGAAACTAGCATTGGGATCCATGTTTATTAATACGTTACACTGGCCGCTCTCCCCCTTGTGTCCCCCGTGTTACGTCACACGCGGGAGGTCACGTGCCGAGGCTTTTTTATGCGGAAGTGAACATTTCTTACAAAAACGACGCCAGATGTCACTGTAGTGTATATTTCTGTATTTCTTTTTTTAAATCTAGTGTATTCATCATTTTCCTACACATTTATTCACAGATGTCTTTAACCTGGAAGTTGCTCTTTAAAACAAAGAGCTCTGTGGCTTCAGGCTTGATCGCCGTTCAAATGACAGTTTCAATGTTTGCGGTGCAATAAACGAAACAGCAGCTTATTGGGTTATGGTTAGGGTTAAATAAATGGCAAAGATATGTAGAAAATAAACGCATTTAAGATACGTTCATAACAAACGTAACGTGGTGGGAGTATCATATGCACGCAAAATCGGACTTCTGCGTATATTCTCACACTTTTTGTCCTGATCCATTTATATAAACATTGTGTTCTTTTTTACCAAATATCTCTCATACCTCATTCACACCAACGGTGTTTCATGGCCGGTTCGGAGCTGGAGCTTGAAAAGCACCAGGTTTTCCTCTTCACACCGCAGCGGAATAGCCTCTTAGCTCCGGAATCCGGTTCATTTCGATCACCAAAAAATTGTCAGGCCAGAGTAAAAGCACCGCATACGTCACGCTTACGTTGAGACGGGGGCAGGGGCAGGGGCAGGGACGGGATCAACTCCTGAACAACAACAAAAAGCTGGCGTTTTATCCAGTTTGTACACAACGATGGAGAAACTTAACAAGCAGCAGTGGTCCACTGAAGAGACCAGCTACCTACTGGGAATCTGGTCATCTGAAGAGGTACAGAGGAAGCTGGAGCACAGTCGGCCATTGTTGTTGTTGTCGGTGTCAGCTGTGAGGGGTTTCTGCGCGGTTTGGCTTTATGAAGCAGGCACGCAAACGATTACGTCATGACTCAAACGATGACGCAATGACGCAGCATCAGTCGGACTCTGGGCTGTGTGAAAAGAGCCGGAGCTAAACCGAAGAACCGGTTCTGAACCTGAAAAGCTCTAGCACGGAGCTTGAACAGGATAATAACTCCTTCACTTCTGGACAGTAATTCCTCACAATAAGCTGTTATTTGGTCATCAACACCTGTTGTTTGCTGTGAGAGCAGGCTGTGTGCTGATGTGTTGGATTAATATGCGAAGACTCGGTGCAACCTTGTGTACTGTAAATATGACAACACAGTCAGACCTACAACATCTGCATCAGAAGAAGCTGTCTATTCAAAGCATTTCACATGAAAAGTCATTTATTTTACCCCAAGGTTTTGTTTTTATGCAACATATTTGATATCGCTATATGAAAGGGGTCATCCTAAAAGATTATACACATAATGAAAACATATTTATGAAGATAATATTACCTCTCTGCTAATCGATCCCAATAAATACTCCACACCGGCCCTTTAATAAGGCTATTTTCCGGTGCACGGCTGAAGAAAAATAGCTAGTTAGAGATATACGACATAAAGTGGCCATCTAGGGACACAGACATTTTTACAGTCTATTAATCTATGAATAATTAAAGGCTCTCAAAAACCCCAGAGGAGATTATGAAACTGCCTTTCAATAAATTAAATTGTTTAGTGGTGTCCACGTGCAGCACACACACACAGTCTCTATTGTCAGGAGACTGTAAGCACAAAAAAAGAAACACCTGCACTCAATGTTACAAAAAAACTGAACAAAATAGGTCAGACAAAGAGGCTCCATTACTCCTGATATGTGTATAATTGAATTAGAAGCGACAAAGACATGCACGGTCCAGATTCCTTTCACTTGTTATTTATACTCCAAAGTGACAAGAGGTCACTTTCCTTCAGCTGGGGAAGAGCATTTTTGTCACTTTTTGAAATTTTTCTGTCACAATCATGTTGCAGCAGGATTGATGACACCGTTTCCAGTTTTGTGAGCAGTGAAGAGATGTCCAAACAACAGCTGTTATGGCTGCCTTGCTTGCTTTGAGATTTGAAATGCTCACTCGCAGCGCTGGTGACAGTAAACAAGTGCTTCTGCGAGCAGATGATAAAAACAAATAGTTTCCAATCTCATCAAAGGCCAGAAATGGATTCAGAGCAGAGCTAGCGCCAACAGTCTCGCAAATAAAAATATTTTTGCATTTTTCTTCACATTAATGGGTTTTCTGCTGTTGTAGAAAAACTCTCCACAGTGACAACAGACTTATATTTGGTTCAGCTGGTTCAAATATAGATTATAGATGAGAATGTGAGGGCGCTAATGATTGTTATCATTATGTTGGTGGAAAAAAAACACATCATTCTGAATAACATATCAGCCTGATAAGAAGGAATGGAAATAAAACAACAAAACTAAAACCTGATAACTGCAACTAAAGCCTCACAATGAAAGTGAATGAGTTTTGATTGAAAGATGCTCAGAAAAGTGACATAGCAAATCTTAAAAGTGACTCAAACATGTATTGTTTTATCAGCAAATGTTTTTAAATTGATGCATGGAAACAGAGAAGAAAGGGATGCAATAAGTATCCTGTCTCCTGTAATTAGATGAAAAGCCTAACAGCAGTATTGGTCCGCTGGAAGGAGGGGGATTGATTGTGGATAAATCCAGAATAAAAGGATTGCTGTTGTCCAAATGAGATTAAGGTAAGTGATCATAACTACAAAAAAGGAAAAACCTTATTCAGGTTATAATCCTTAAAAATATAACATGAATCTTGTCTCTTTTTTCAAACTAAATTTGATTATTTCCCCCTGATGTTGGACGTTTCTTTCATGGAAGAACAAAATGGCTATGATTGAGAACTGATGTAGAGCCAGGTATGGTTCAAATTGCACTGTTCTGGTTTTCCTCTTTAGACTAAAGTGGCCATTTAATCAGATTAAATCCAATAAAATTCTCTCTCCAGGGTTTAGAGTAATCCAATATGAGCCCAATCTCTTCAATAGGATTGCGTATATGATAATATACTTTCAACTCTAAAGAAATTGGTAAACTGATTGTTATATACACAGATACTGTATCTATCCCTTCAATATTTCTGGTGCTATATGATTGCAACGTCACAAGTCAATAAACGGGAAAGATTTGTTAAAAAAATGTGATTACCAGATGTGTGTATCATGCTTAACAAATGCATTTTCTTGATTCACCAAAAAGGGTGGTTTCAAAATGAAATTACTAGACCAACATGTATGATATTACAATTAATACCAATGTACAATCCCATTATTATCTACACTATAGGACTCAAAGATTCAGGTTCTTAAGGTGGATAAAAGGTGTATTAACATGATGAAAAAGGACAATGCACACAGGATACTTGTCAATGATGAAAAACAAACAAATTACAAATAAATAATAACGGTGAAATGGCAGCAAGGCAATTACGAGTAAAACAATACATCATAAAAGGATGAGAGCAGCCCTTGTTCACAGCTGATGTTTTGTATTGTCAAAGCCTGAAAAACAACAGGTGCAACTAAAAGCATGAACGATGGCTCTTTGCTAATATCAGTCAGAGCCACTTGAACAACAGCAGGCCCCGCTGTACTGGCACACATGAATGGAAAGAGACTGATTATGTTGGTGTGAAAGGTAAAATAAAATATCACTAAAAAGAGCTCATAGTGGATATGTTGTGTTTGTGTTCAAGCTTTCTAAAAGCAAGTTGAGGATTGACATGAAAGGGGGGGGATGCCTGGTGGAAGAAAAACAAATGCAACTTGCTGACTCTCCAGCTATTCAGTAAAATATACAGTACATTGCGTTGTCTGTGAATGACTGTTTGGCAAAGAAAATAAATATGTTTGTTCAAGCATAGCACATAAAACATGTACATCATATGGAAAATTTTCTCATATTGAGATATAAAAAAAAGCAGGAAAAAGATATCAAATAAATTGGACTTGAGAAAATGTAAAAACTTGCCAAAAAAAATGTAAAAACTTTCCTATTTTTTACCAAACATTTACCAGCAGTCTGTTGGACTCAAACTAATGAGTAAAGTAAAAAAAAAGAAAAAAGGGCCACAAGACTTTTTCAAAGTTCTTGTGCAACCTTCTTGTGTATTGATGCAGAGGACGACAAACAAGGGTAGATTACTGTAATAGGACATATAAATGGATTTTATTTGAATATGACAAATGCAAAGGAAATTAACCCAAACACTTAGACAGTAGTGTCATTGTTAAAAACAGAATTGATAGAGCAGAAACTTTGATTAAAGTAATCTCAGAACGTTGTCAAACAGCCACTACTACAATTTGCAGTTGTACAATATTTCCTCCCAACTGTTTCCATGGGAGACAATCATCCTTATCATCTCATCATCATTGTTGATTAAAAAAAACACACAAATCAAACACAACTCTAAACGTTTAATCACTTTAACACAAAAGCATTTCAAGTGTAAACTTCTCACAAATGAAGCTCAGCGTAAATTCTTTCAGGAAGACTGGTATACATTCAGTCCGCAGCTGCTTATAATCAGCTCATCACGGTTGTTCACCTCATTCTCCAGCAGCCAATCACCGTGCTGCAGCCAAACTTTTAAATGGTTCTCCTCTCTCCTGCAGTCAGCTGTGTTTTCAGGTTGTCATGCTGCCGCCCGCCTCCTCCCCATCCACCTCCTTTCATCATATCCAGTGCCAGGAGAGTTAATCCAAAGACCTCATCACACCTCCTCTTCATCCCATCTCCTCATCAAATCCAGATCTTCAGCATCATCACCAGTGTCTAGACCCCGGGGGGTTCCCTATATGCTCACGGCTGCATTTCCCCCTTTAGATATACAATTTCAGGATCGGGGTCTAATCACCAAAGACTTAACATTTATCATATGACATGTGTCAAGAAATGTTCTTGTACAAAATGAAGTCTCTCCTGATTGAAATGTATTCATGGGAAACTGTGGAGGGAAACAAGTTACTGCAGACACTGTTTCATTTTTCTTCAGCATTATGGGGCAATTAGTTCCTTCCATTTATCACGTACTTGGTTCAGCAGAAAATGTTGAATATACACACACAGAACTACACGCTGTGTGTAATGACAAGCATGCAGTTGGTGGTGTCAGCATGGAGGCACACACACACACACACACACACACACACACACACACACACACACACACACACACACACACACACACACACACACACACACACACACACACACACACACACACACACACACACACACACACACACACACACACACACACACACACACACACACACACACACACACACACACACACACACACACACACACACACACACACACACCTCAGTTCCTACAGGATTAGCATATCATTTCACAGAATAAAGTGGAGCCCCTGTAGGAAAAGACATGGAAGAAGAAGAAGAAGAAGCAGCGGGTTTCTGATGATGAGAAACATTTCCCTAAAAACTTGAAGATTGACATCTCCTGATGGAGCGAATAATTCAGCTGTGATTGGTTTAGATGTAACCGTGTGTTAAGAGGCATCTTTGTTATTAAAATGTTTTGAATGGCAGAATGCTGGTTTGGCGGTTCACACACCCTGAAGAAAAATACAACCTTTACAGACGAAGTTGGCTGATAAAGGTTACACCAGGGATGTCTTCAGGCGGAAACTGGCTTATGTGGTTTAGTTATGGACAGAGAGAATGGATGTTTGGGAAACTGGAGCTCCCAGAGACTCCCAAGGGAGCTAATGTTCACACCTCCAAAAGCCCAGCTCCCCATTATGTGTATCTACGATGATGGTTGGTTGAGCAGAGATGGATATCTACGAGTATTCAAACATTGTGTGAAGAGCAAAAGAGGTCATACAATGTGTTGATTCAGATGAACTATTAAGGGTGCAAAGATTGTAGACGTCACCTCTCAACATTGTGTCTCAAGTGAATAATCAGAGGCCATACAATTATTTACTTATAACCAGATTATTTCTGAATTGTGGATTTTCTACACATAATGAAACAGCTTAACATCATGCATGATTACGCAGGGAATATTAATCTAGTTTAGCACAAAGACTGTAGAACAGGGGGAAACAAACAGCTCCATAAAAACAAACTGAAATGTTTGACAGGAAGCCACTGCACCGAGCTGCTGGGCCGCGAAGAAATACCCAAGTAGAAACACTTACATTGGCATCACTAAATCAATGCTTAAATTACTGAATCTAATACCTTTATTTTCCACAACCCCCACATTAACATACCCTAGCAGTGGTGTTGATCTTCTGAAATAACTCAGCAATAACTAAAATCAGTGTTTTTCTCAAAATATTTAAAAATATGTTAAAGCCTGACACAGAATCACCATGCCTGATTATCAGGGATGAAACTTGTGATGAAAGAACGTAATATTTAAAAAAAAAAAAAAAGGAACATTTGAACTTCAACTCCATCCAACCACACACACTTCAAACATCACACATTTGTGATTGCCGAGAAATAACACTCTTCACTCACGGTGTGCAAATAATGGAGAAATCTGAAAACTCTTCACAGCAGAATTGAGCCAACTCGGCATGATTTGCATTCCTGCTGAAGTGCTGACTGAAGATTCATCTCCTGAGGACGCAGTAATCTGCATGTGTAATTAGTGCAGATACACACAAGCACGTGCACACCTGATAGGAAAGCTGATTTCATTGCTTGTTAGAGAAATCATATAAGTAAGCAGGTGTCAAAGTGAGGAGGGTGGCTTCAATGTGGCAGATGGTGAGAGGAACCATAAAACTTCACAAATGCAAATGAGCATCTAACCTGGCTACAGTATGCTGTAGTTGTGCATATCCAGAGCAAAATGATTTGAAAATAATATCAATTTAATTCCCTTTTTCTAACATTTTGTAATTGTATAAATAGAAAAGCCTAAAAGGTGTTTCCAGATAGTTGCCAGATAGTTTTTTTAGGTCAGTAGAACTACCATTATTTTCAGAGAGTGGTGAACTGGAGCTGAGATCTAACAGCAGCCACTCTGGTTCCAGCGGTGTTGTGTTGCCTCTGTGTTGAAGTGAGCAGCAGGGAATTCTGCCACCATCGTGTAACGCCGGAGGGCTTTTTCCACTCAGAACTGGCTGACTGTGTGGATATGTGAGCTCTGTTTGGCCTGGTGTAGCCTTCTAAAAGCAACAACATGTACAGGATTAACACCCTGGACTCAACAAGTTCAACTGGATAATCTTTTACTACTTTGGAGACAAGGATTTGAACAAAACAGCTCGTCTTGCTGCTTTTACATGAGAAGATACAACTTAGATTTGTACAATATGTAACCACCATGTTAGCTTAGCTCGAGGCTAACCAAGGTAGAAAAGAGTTAGCCTGACATAGTCCAGATGTTACAAACTCCACCTAGCAGCACCTCTAAATTCTAAAAATCACTTATCAACACGTTACAACTTGTTCAATTTGTACAGAGAAATTTGGAAATTCAAGAAAAGAGAGACTTTTTACTTGTTTTCCATGATATATGACACATTGAAGAAATGCACTCTTGACAACATGCTACAACCACACATGCAGCTTTTAAATGGATAAAAAACTGAAATAATTTAAATAATTAAACACTATCAGTGCATTTCTGTGCCTTGTGGTATGTCATGTGTTAATAATGGCGTTGGAACAAGATGGAGGCACAAGAGTTTAAAAGGTTTCTCAAAATACAAAACTGCAACATAAAAGATTCCGACAGGTTGTTAAGGTGCACTCCTTTTGGAAGGCCACAGGCTGAAATGTGGAGGAGTTAAAGAACTGACATTTTCAGGAGAGAATGGCAGACAAAGTGATTAAAACACTCAGCAGCCTTTGTCTGGGAGTTAAGTGTTTGTTAGAGGAAGAGAAGTGAAGAGAGTTGAGTGGAGGGGAGGCGCAGCAGTCAAGGCCTCTGCCAGCCGCTCGGTTCTCACGTGGGATGGCTGTAATTAATTTGGACACTGGGCTGCTCGGTGGCATAAGCAATAGTGTGTGTGTGTGTGTGTGTGTGTGTGTGTGTGTGTGTGTGTGTGTGTGTGTGTGTGCGTGCGTGCGTGCGTGCGTGCGTGCGTGCGTGCGTACAGAGGCTTTTTTTTTAAGTGATGACATCCCCCCCGCCCTCCTACTGTATTTTGCCCTTGAGGTGGCTATTTGCATTAGTGTCAGTGCGGGGCACATAAGGTAGCTGACACACACTCACACTTAAATGTCAAGATACGGTAGGTAAGTTATACACATTTAAGACAATTTCAAATTAGATATTGTACGATAAATACCATATTTAGTCAGGTAAAGTCTGAAATAGATTAAGCTGCAATTGGTTTGTGAAAGTTGTCATTGATCCTTCTGCAGACCTGCAGTTTGAATATTAAACATTGCTATTAAAAATACATTCATGCAATTTCAGGTCCGTAGGGGGGCTGGAGGGCTGCAGCCTATCCAGGAATATATTGAATATAAAGCAACGAATTGTCCTGTATAACCCACCACCCCCTCACCAAGCTAACATAAATAAACAATTATGAGTTTGTGTGAGTGATTGTTTGACAAGCAGTTCACCTGACCTGCATGACTTTAGACTGTGGATACAGAGAGGACAGAGCATTGACTCTCTGGTTATGTTTCCATACTGCACATCTCAGACCAGGGTAAAATACTTACTAAAGAAGTAAGGACTTGCATGTGACCAGTCTGCAGCATGCAAGCTCTGATCATTTCAAGAAGTAGATTATCTTGCTAATTGATGAGAATAAAACTTAACCAACAGATCCACCTGATGTGCAAAAGCAGACACATCCGTCATGCAAAAGTTAATTATTTATTGATTTAGTTTTGTAAACACTGACATATAACCACAAAGTCATCAAGTCAAACATTTAGTTTGCTTATTTATGCATCAAGAGCTTATGGAGTAACCTTGATATAAATCTGGAGTCGTGTTTATGGCCACATGATACATGCGGTATTGATATTTGCTCTGCTTTGGTCTCCACCAAGCCCTGAGGAAAATAGCTTATGTGGCTTTTTTCGCTGCTTAACTCAGCTACATGCTCAGCCTCACACCAGCTAACTTTGAAAAGAGGTGAGGGGTGTGAAACCAAAAGACATCAAACCATTTTGAGAGATACTATTCAGTTAGGTGATGATTCTGAATGGTCTCACGAGCACCTTTAATAGTCCAGTTTGATTCATTGTTATTATATAAAAAATACTCATTAGTGCCGCTTTAACTCCTGCAAGAATTGATGGCTGGTTGCAGCGATCTCTTATTAAATGTCATGTAGTGTTGATGACCATCCTCACAAGGATATATAAAAGGGCAATGAGTGCAGCCAAGTGTAGCAGCAGTGTAAACCAACATCAGCTAAGCACTTTAGATGTCATTACAATATAGCAAGCTGCCACATAAACCCAGTGCTTTGAGTTAAAATTCATCTCTAATGCTTTCCTGAATATAAAAGGTAACTTGACCGAGGAAAAGAATCCTGTACAAAATTATTTAGCAATCCAGGGAATAGATGCAAAGCCATTGTATGGATTTCTTCCATTCATCCAGGGGGTGCACTTGCTTCTTTACAGTGACATTTTTCAACTGTTGGTGACAAAGATGTTTCAGTGGGGACTCTCCCAGCCGACACTGCAACTGCAAATATGAATTTCACACCTTTTACACTCAGTTACTTGATGTCTGAAGTCAGTTTCATGCCATGCAGACCATCAGAGAGAAGGAAAATCATGCAGAACATCTCTCACTGCTCCCTCTGGAGAGCAGTGTCACCAAACCTATGATATTGAATAAGGGCAACTGCTATTGAGTATTTCAACACCCTGCGGTCAGAGGCCGTGGTCACTAAGGCACCTTGGAGTCCATTTCTAAAATGTCTAAACCGTGGTCCTTTGAACTGTATTTGTATGTGTCACATATGAGCTGCGAAGAAGTCCACAAGCTGGTCCAAAACGTAGAAAATCTGCCTCCAAACCAGACATGTTATTGTAGTTCTCATTCGTAACACTCCGTTCGATGTGTCACTATGGGATGCGCCTCATCGCGGAGCAAACAGAAGCATCAATCTCATTACGCCAATCCTGATTGGCTGGTGATCTTGACGTCAGCGTCAGGGAATCTAACCCCTATAAGTAGCTTGCGCTACGCCGCATGCATCATTCAAACACCTCTTCTCGCTTCAGAGCACATCTCTATTGGTAGCCGGGCTAGCTCACACAGTCCACAGACGGAACCAAGCTATCCAAGCTAACTTCGGTCGACGGGCACTCGCCGGCTACTTTTATATATACTTCTGCAAGAAGACTGTTAATACTAACACACCAGTTAGTGTTGCAATCTACCTCGCCGTTTATTTCTTCGGAATTAAAGGTAAGGTTTTGATTTTTCAAGCTGGTAACACACCTGTTACTAGCTTGCCTTTCCTCACTACCGACACCAAGGTAGCGGGGACGGTTTTTTCTTTTTCTCTCTCACACCAGAGGAGGGGAAGATAAAAAGGGTATTAACACACCAGTTAATATTCTTTGAGAATAAAATTCTACAACGTCGATTTTTTCTCCGGATTAACGACAGGTGGGGAAGGATTTTTTCTCAGCAACGTACCTGTTATGAGCGGGTCCTCTCCACGCCTTCACCACGGCGAACGAGATGGACGCTTCTCTCCCTCACACCAGAGGAGTCAGGGACTCGGAGGCTCGGCTCTGCGGCTGCGGGTTGAAGATATCAGGCACAGACTCACACCAGGTCTGCTCGTCCTGCCTCGGGCTGGAACACGCCCAGGAGGCTATCGACAACCCCGGCTCGTGCGGGCATTGTGCCCGCTTCACCATCAAGAGCCTCCGCCAACGGCTAGCACGCCAAGCTAGCTTGTCGGGACAGGACCCCCTCATGTCCGCTGTTTCGCCGGCCGGCAATCAAGACATGGGGGCGTCCGCCGCGGTGATTGAGCCCCGCGCTGTGTCAGGCTGGGGCTCAATAACAGCGGCAGCTGCTGAACCGGAGCCCCGCGCCGTGTCACGCTGGGACCCGGTGGCGGCAACAGCCGCGAGAGCGGAGCCCCGCGCTGTGTCAAGCTGGGGCTCCCAACTGGACCTCACCATGGTCTCGCCCGCGGATGATGTCCTGGAGTTGGACTACATGGAGGACGAAGAGGATACCTCTGAGTTCCTCCTGTCCGACTCGGATGAGCAAGACGATGATGTCTTCGTGTCATCAGCTCAGGCCGCAAAGCCGGGAGCGATGGCTGCTCTCCCGGGCGATAGCGCACCAGCTTCGCCCTGTCTGAGCATGGACCTGCAGGCCGTGTGTCAACGTGCCGCGTCCAGGCTGGACATCCCATGGCCTGAATTGGCCAAGGAGACCTCCAGGTCTCGCTACGAGGGGAAGACTGAGGCTGGCTGTGACACCAAGCAGGAACCCCACGCTACCGGTGAAGGCAGACCGGTTCCAGTCAGCGATGACGGAACGGGCCTATAAAGCCGCAGCATTGTCCGCCAGGGCACTCAATGTCTCCTCACTGCTGACCGCCTACCAGGCGGAGCTCTGCAAGGACCTATCAAGTAAACCTGGGCCGGCCGTATGGGACGAGATCGCAGCGATCACGGACATTTGCCTCCGTGTGCAGCGCTGTGCAGTCCAGGCCACGGGCAAAGTCATGGGCATAATGGTGGTACAGGAGAGAGCCAGGTGGCTCAACCTGACCAACCTCCCAGACCGGGAAAAGGAGGATGTTCTTGACATGCCCATCGTTCCCGAGGGTATTTTCGGCTCCGCTTTAGTCTCGATGCAGCGGAGATGTGAGTCGAAAAAGAAGGAAGACGAGGCCCTGCACCTCTGTCTCCCCCGAAGGGTCCAGCCGCTACCCACGATGGTCTCGCGGCAGTCCTTCGCCCAAGTTGCCTCACGTTCTGCCCGGTTCAAGGTACCGAGGCAGCAGAGGCCACAGCCCGCCCCGAGTCCCCAGCCCTGGCAGGAGACGAGGACGAGCTGGCCGAGGAAATCTCCGGTTTCGGCAGCTGCTGTTCAGGCACAGCCGACTCAGATTTTCGGTCACCAGTCGAGGAAGAAGAAGCGGGCGGCCTGACAGCCTCCTCTCCTCTCCTGGGTGACAGAGCTGGAAGTTCCCTGTTCCCCAGCTCCAGATGTGTTTTCGGGATGCCACCAGGCCTCCATCTTCCCGCCGCCTCGAGTGATGCCGCAACGCCATCCTCAAGTTCGCGCCAGAAGGGAAACAGACTTAATACCAGAGACAGCGAGTTCTGCTATCTGCCTAAGTCACAAAAACACATGTCACAATTGTTGTTGTTTTCAAATAAACCATTTTTCACTGTCGCATCCAGGCTTCAAGCCGAGGGCGCAGTCCAAAAAAATGAAAAGAAAGACAATAAAAACAATAAACAGTCTGTCGCCTGTCCCTCTTTTGAGAGCAGCTACGGCCTCTCTCAAAAGGCGGATAATAGACGGGTCTGTGAAGACACCACCGCCATGCGCATGCGCAGTGACGACTGGGGTTATAGAGCCGCTACCGTCACGCGCATGCGCAGTGCCAGCTGGGGTTGTGAAGGCACCACCGTCACGCGCATGCGCAGTCTCGGTGGGGATTGTCGAAATGGGGTACCATCATGTTCAGACACTAGAGGGCCCCATAACACAACAAATAGAGACTCAGAGGGTAAGAGACGTGACATCTCCGCTGGCTCTAAGGAGCAAACAGTGGGAGATGCTCACAGCGTCTGCTTGGGTTTTCAAGACAGTAACACGGGGCTACAGACTCCAATTCGCTGTCACCCCCCCTCGCTTCTCGGGCGTTCTGTATTCACAAGCCCGAGGAGAGTCAGCCCATATTCTGGGGAGAGAGATTCTCTCACTTCTAGAAAAGAAGGCTATATCTATAATACCCGCCGAGCAGAGTCAGAGCGGCTTTTATTCCAAGTATTTCCTCGTTCCCAAACGGGGAGGGAACGGAATTCGGCCAATACTAGATTTGAGGGCTCTGAACAAATATCTAAAAAGATACAAATTCAGAATGCTCACTCACACATAAATCTCTGCTGCGTCTCGTGCGACAAAACGACTGGTTTACATCAGTAGACCTGAAAGATGCGTATTTCCACATCCCAGTATATTACCCACACAGGAAATATCTGAGGTTCGCATTTCAGGGGATCTGTTACGAATACAGAGTACTTCCCTTCGGTCTGTCTCTCAGTCCAAGAGTGTTTGTACGATGTACGGAAGCCGCAATAGCCCCGTTAAGACAACAGGGTATTCGCCTGGCAACCTACCTAGACGACTGGCTGCTTCTCGCACAGTCGGAACAGGAGGCTATTACGCAAATGTCCTCGTAAAGCACCTGCTCAACCTGGGTTTCATAATAAACACAGAAAAGAGCATGTTGTGCCCGGCACAGACTGTACTCTTCCTGGGTTTACACCTGAACTCGGTGCCTTTTACAGCCCGCCTGTCAGCGGAAAGAGTGAAAGCTTTCAGAGCTTGCTTCGCTCATTTCCAGCTGCACATTTTTTTTCTTTTCAGATCATGCCTGCGGTTACTGGGGCTCATGGCGTCAGCCATCCTGGTCGTGCGACTGGGACGGTTACACATGAGGGCGTTTCAGCGCTGGGTAGCCGCTCTAAAACTAAACCCCGCGCGTCATGGAGCGCGGAGAGTGATGGTTACTGTGAAATGCGTAATGGCACTGCGCCACTGGCTGCACCCGACTTTTCTGGTACGGGGCGTGCCTATGGGTGCTGTCCTTTCATGGAAGGTGGTCACCACAGACGCATGTCTGACAGGCTGGGGAGGTATTTACGAAGGTCGTCCGGTGAGGGGTCTCTGGAGCAGAGACCTCCAGCGGTCGCACATAAATTACCTGGAGCTTTTAGCGGTGTTCCTCACCCTAAAACGCTTTCTGCCTTTTCTCAGAGGACACCATGTCCTCGTGAGGACGGACAATACGACCACAATATCGTATATAAACCGACAAGGGGGTTTGCGCTCTCTCCAGTTACACATGCTGGCACGCAAACTGATCTTGTGGAGCTGCGGCCGTCTCCTCTCTCTGAGAGCGACGCACGTACCGGGTTTGATGAACCTCGGGGCAGACCTGCTGTCCAGAGGTGTACCACTGTATGCAGACTGGACTCTACATCCAATGGTTGTGAGCCAGCTGTGGGTGCGTTACGGCCGAGCCGCGGTAGATCTGTTCACATCAAAAGAAAATGCTCACTGTCAGCTTTTCTTTTCAATGCGCGATCAAAACGCAACATTAGGCGTGGACGCGCTCGCGCACATTTGGCCTCCGGTCCTCCTGTACGCGTTTCCACCCCTGGCGCTGATACCCCCAACTCTGGCCAGAGTGAGGGAACGGCAACACACAATGATCCTGATAGCTCCGCACTGGCCTGCAATGTACTGGCTGGCGGAGATATATCAGCTGCTGTGCGGTCAGCCGTGGCAGCTCCCCCTACGCAGAGACATACTGTCTCAGGCGGGGGGGACGATCTTTCACCCACACCCGGAGCGCATGGCCCTATGGGCCTGGCCCGTGAGTGGTATAATCTGAATGCAGTGGGTCTCCCGCAGAAGGTGATAAACACGAGTGCGAGAGCTTCCTCCACTAGGTGTCTTTATGACTGTAAGTGGAGGGTGTTTGAGGACTGGTGCCTTCAAAAAGGGCACACCTCTTTTCAATGCCCTGTGGGAGTGATTTTATCATTTCTACAGGACCTAATTGATAAACACAGAGCTTTCTCCACGATCAAAGTCTACCTGGCTGCTATTGCTGCATGCCATGTGGGTTTTGAGGGTTAGACGGCCGGCCAACATCCTCTGGTCTGCCGTTTTATGAAGGGAGCTCGCAGGCTCCTTCCTGTTTCCAGGTCACTGGTGCCCTTATGGGACTTGACAGTGGTTTTAGATGGGCTCACTCGAGCCCCATTTGAACCCCTGGAAGAAGCTGACATGAAGCACCTGTCACTCAAGTCAGTGCTGTTACTGGCTCTGGCATCTGCCAAGCGAGTCAGTGACATTCATGCGCTATCTGTACATCTTTCATGCACTCAGTTCGCCCGAGGGTTAACGAGAGTGTTGCTGAAGCCCAACCCTGCCTTTATACCTAAGGTGGTTGGTTCATGTACCCCCATTGACATTGAGGCATTTCCTCCGCCGCTGTGTCCCTCCGGGGAACAGCAGCCGTATTTGCTATGTCCAGTCCGTGCTTTACGCACTTATATGGACAGATCAAAAGAGTTTCGTCATAATGACCAACTCTTTGTGTCCTGGGCTAACCCTCAGAAGGGCAAGCCTGTTACTAAGCAACGGCTCTCTCACTGGATTGTGGATGCAATTGCTTTGGCTTACACGAGTCAGGGTCTGCAGGCACCTTCGGGTTTGCGTGCTCATTCGACTCGTGGTCTGGCTACATCCTGGGCTTTGTTCAGGGGTGTTTCCATCCAAGACATTTGTGCAGCGGCGAGCTGGTCCTCGCTGCTCACTTTTGTCCGCTTTTACAGATTAGACGTCTCTGCTCCCAGTGTGGCCCATGCAGTGCTGGGCCCCCTGCTGAGTTAGAGCTCTAACTGTTCAATTCTGGTTGGGTTTGGTGATTTTCGAGATAAGCTCGTCTGGCAATAAGGGAGCTACAATATCCCATAGTGAGACATCGAACGGAGTGTTACGAATGAGAACTATAGGTTACTTACGTAACCCCAGTTCTCAGACTAACATGAAGTGAGATGTCTCACCAGACGGCCCTCCTTGCTATGGTGAAGCGAGAAGAGGTGCTTATTTTGAATGATGCATGCGGCGTAGCGCAAGCTATTTATAGGGGGTAGATTCCCTGACGCTGACGTCAAGATCACCAGCCAATCAGGATTGGCGTAATGAGATTGATGCTTCTGTTTGCTCCGCGATGAGGCGCAACCCATAGTGAGACATCTCACTTCATGTTACTCTGAGAACTGGGGTTACGTAAGTAACCTATAGATTTTGCCCCATGATTCAGTTGTCATAAATTGCTAATATGAATGAGTAACTATACGTGGAACACGAAAAGGTCATGGTCTGTGTTTTGGTTGCACATGTAATGGTTTTTATGCAGTTGGTTCTCTATCTCTGTTGATTCACCAGCAAAAAGTTGGCCTGTCACATTTAGTGCGACAGTAGTCAGTTTTCTCTGGATTTAATTAATGGGTTAGGGATAAAAATGATTGTGAAATGTACCATTAAGTCCAGCAACTGCAATAATTACACACATTGTATTGGGTATTATGATTTTCCATAATACACACTACAGTGAGGTCACATATTTTGGATAATAAAAGATTATATAAATGTTGGTTAGACTAACCACAGAAAGGCTACTTTCTTGCGGTGAAATCCTGCCCTGCTGTGTCAAAAGCTTTGTCCTTTTAGTTTGTCATCTTATTGTTAAGCCACTTATCCTCTCAGGTGAGAATACTTCAGGTGGCCCAGACTCCTCATAACGCTGCATTGTGGCCACTTCTCACTGGTAGAGTCTGGCTGGGATGTGCTGACCCTGGACACACTAGGGGATTTTCACAAGATGGCTTGAATCATCCAGTTAGCTTAGTTTGAAAACACACTATACTGTATCTGGACGTAATTCAGGGTTTGCAGACTTGTCCTATTTAATGTTCTTGTCTGGTGATAGGAATGATTTACTCACTACTGAGACCTGGACCAAAATAGATGAAGATAATTTGTCCTATTTGAATGACCACTCAATTAGACCCAGCTATAAAGGACACTTTAAATGAATGCTTGCATATTTCACCATGGCTGTAAAAAGGACTGCTGAAGGTTATTTAAATGATGTGATGATGTGACTGTTTTTCTTACAGTCAATTTAAAACAAGTTTAAGATGAGGAAAATATGTGTGTTCATTTGAAGTAATGTTCTGTCAATACAAACTGAAAATGGAGTCTCATAGTGCCAAATACTAGACCTGGCTCTGCGGCCAGCAGGCTTCATTATAGATATTCAGAGTGCCCTAATGGTCCAGAGGGGATCATGACAAGCTGTAATCGAGAGTGAGTGCCATTATTATTATTATTATACAGTATAACTGCTGCAAATGTATAAAAAAGGCAAAGAAGCAGGGGTTGAAAAACAAAGTTGAAATTAAGATAAATGAGAACAATGGATGTAGAGAGGGAGAGAGGAAATGTGCATGTGCCACAGTCCTCATTAGTCAACCTTGGGCCGTCTGATGAAGGACGAACCATCGACAGAGCAGCAATGTGCCTGCAGGCGGCTCAAGAGGGGAACACACGCGGACACAAAAATACATACACTCCCTCACACACACAGCTTTAATTACATTTACAGATGTCAAAGCTCTGATCACGAAAGAAACCCCCCCCCCCCCCCCCCTCCCGCCTCCCATCTGTCATTCACCCGTCCATCTCTCCCTGCGTCTGTCCCTTTATCCCGCCCATCCCGAGCCACAGGGACAGCTCTCAGTGCTGCGTGGTTAACGCTGTGTCGTTCAGACTGATTCTCTCTCTGTCACTCAAACACACACACTGACACACACACACACACACTCTCCCACATGCTCTCTGTCACGCACACATGTGAGAGAGTGACTCCACACAGCTATTGATCTGTTTTGTAGCCGATAGGACAGTAATGAACAGCCTGTAGAACAAACGGCAGAAATATGCTCCAAATGTCCTGCACATCAAAGCTTCCCGTCTGAAAAATTATATTCTGCAGTGATTTTTTCTTTTTGTGAAAGATTGTGTTTTTTCTGCTCTTACACTGTCAAACTGTTAGTGTTTTAATACTTTAAGTGAATATGTTTTCTGATAATTCTCCTCACCAAGGACACAATGGTTGAAGGAAATGTTTGAAAAGTAGATGATTTGAGTAAAGTTGGATTTAACCATGCACTTCTCATTCTTCTTGGTTTCCCTGTATGATAGTTTGCTTGTGGAGGCACTGAGGCATTAACCAAAGTGATAACGAGCTGCTTTATACTCACTATCAGTGATGCCCAATTAGAGGTATGAGTACCCCAGGGGGTGCTTCTGCAGGTAGCAGAGCATACGTGGAAAGATTATGGAGTAACTCAGCTGATTTGGAAATGAGAGACTATGATTTGTTTTTAGAATGAAGTATTACACCTATATGTGTGTTTGGGAAGAAAAAAACAATACAAAGATATGATCTCAAAGATGTTTCTCACAACAACCTGCATTGTTGATATTGGTTCGAAGGGCAAATAGTTAAAGATAAGTACAAGAAGTCTCATTTTAAGTATGTGTATATTAAAATTGTATTTAAAAACCTATATTTCATATGCATGCAACATTTTATAGAAACTCCATGTAAACTTTGGAAAGGTTGTGTTAATTAAAATACCATATCTGCGTTGAGGTCTGAATGAAAAGAGTATGTTTATGTCATTATATTGAGCTGAAAGCCAGACATAGAATCTGGTATCACTAAAGAAATATTTTCACTGAAGACAAAGACATTCCATACTAACTGCGTGTATTTTTCATAAATGCTTACTATATAAAACTGGCTCTGCATTCTTTCTGTGTAGACCCGGGGTACACTCTTCGACCATCTTGTATCTGAACAGGATACGAAATGTAATAAATATGCCTTAAAAATAGCCCTTTTGATTTATTTATTTTTAATCTGATCAAATAATCTTCCTTCCTGCTGTAACACCTGAAAAACCAAGAGCTATTTAGAGTAAAACCTGCAAACCTGACAAAACCAACAAATAAAATACATTCTGACATCAACAAAGGAACAACTAAATGAAACACAATTCAATTGTCTGAAAACAATCCAACAATAAATACACATTGTCCTTAAAGGTAGGGTAGGTAAGAATGGAAAAACCAGCTCGAGTAAGCTAGAATTTGAAAGTACACATACAACCGAAAGAAATCTGCCCCTTCCTTCAGACTTCCTTACAGAGCCCCTCCTCCAACACACACGAACGCGCACATGACGACCAGGGCACGAGATAAGTTTGTGCACGAGATGGAAGGCTCGCGAGACTCTCGCAAGTATGCTAGCGAGCTGAAGGAAGGAATCTGCCCCTTCCTTCAGACTTTCTACGGCCCGTCCACACAGCGGCGTGCGTTGACGCTTCACCATTCACTTTGAATGGGGTGACGTCACTTTTTGCCGAACTGCATTTTGGGAAGCGACACGACGCGTTGCTGGCGTTGCTCGCTTCAAAAGTTCAGCAATGTTCAACTTTTGGCGCCTCGGCAGAAGCGTCAGCCAATGAAATCCTGTTTATTCAAATCTGCCAGTACAAGCGCTAGCCAATCAAACCGCGTGTATGCTGGGAGAGACAACGCAGTTCATTTCCTCATATTCCAAAAAATGGAGGGAAAATTAATTATAGCGCTAGTGAATCACCCGGTGCTGTATGATCAGTCTCTGTTCATCTACCGGGATACAAACCGGAGGAGCCAGGCATGGAGGGAGGTGGCAGAGAGAGTGGGTGAAACTGGTAGGTTTTTGGTAGGAGATTTTATATCCAGTTTACTTCGTTTTAACATTGTTATAGAGTGGCGAAGTCACGCCCACTTACTTCCGCATCATGGGACCTTATTCCGAAAAAATAATACATTGAAGTCAATGTAGAGAGAAAACTTATCTTTTGATCCCGTTTGAATTGTGCCATGAATTACACATATGTTGTTTGTCAATCTTAAAAAATCTTATCCATGTCAAAAAATTCAAAGTTTGTCTTAAAACTGTTGAAATATAAGACTATGAAAAATACGCAACTAGAAAGACTACAAATCCCAGAGTCGCGTAAGTGCTGTCATAACTGATGTATTCCCTCCAGATAGCTAAAAATACTTACAGTATACTTACTGTACTTACTTACTTTAACAAGATGCCTGTGTGCTTTGTACCAGGTTGTTATCATACCAGTAATAGTACCTCTTGCTCGTTGTTAGCTAATGTTAGCTAGCTGACATTAACTTTAAACATTACACTCGTGTTACTCACCGAAACCTTGTAAAGCCGGTCCCGCATGCTGGCTCTTTCGGAACCGACTAACTCCCCCTTTTCGTATGTACAGCTCTCAACATGCCCAGACTTGTAGTGATTTTCACCTCTTTTAATACTTTTCACCTCATTCTGAAAGAAAGAGGTGAAATGTACCAACGTGACGGCCATCTTGGTGTTGGTGATGTGTGCAAGACCAGAGTTGTAGTTCATTGAGCGCTTCACACAAAGAAATGTGTAACTTCACAGTTTTACGAAACATTTAAATTGTTTTGACTTGCAAAATTATCTTTTAAATTGACAAACATCATATGTGTAATTCGTGGCACAATTCAAACGGGATCGAAAGATAATCTTTCTCTCCCCATTAACTTCAATACATTATTTTTCCGATATAAGTTCCCATGGAGGTCCACCGGAAGGGGAGGGACTTCGCCACTCTATTGCTTTGTATGTCGGGGGCGGGAGATTCATGTGATTGGTTGTTGGTCGCGTTGCTCGCAAAAAATCCCCAAGCTTCAGATACGCCCACCTCCAAGCTTCAACGCACACCGCTGTGTGGACGGGCCGTTACGGCTCCTACACACGGCGGCGTGCGTTGTCGCTTGCCGCCGGGGGGGGCTGAAACTAGACCAACAACCGATCACATGAATCTCCAGACACACAAGCACGCGGTTTGATTGGCTAGAGCTTGTACTGGCATATGATTCGATTGGCTGACGCCTCCGTTGAGGCGGCAAAAGTAGAACATTGCTCTACTTTTGCAGCGAGCACCGCGAGAGAAGCTACGCTTTGCTCCCACAATGCAGTTTGGCGAATCGTGACGTCACCCCATTCAAAGTGAATGGGCAGAAGCGTTGAAGCGGCAACACACGCCGCCGTGTGTAGGGGCCGTAAACAGAGCCCCTGCTCCAACACACGAACGCGCACATGACCAATGAGGGTACGAGATAAGTTTGTGCACGAGATGGAAGGCTGACAGGCAGATAGGCCATCCAGTTATTTGCCGAGGCAGATAATATGACTTGCTTTTTACAGCGCCACGGATTCCACAGATATAATATTTGTATATATTTATTGTTAAAGCATTTAATGTATTCATTGCTATCGGGATGTTAAGAGCATTCCATGGAATATAGCAAAAAGTGTTTCTGAAGTGAATTACCTTCCCCACCTTTGAGGTTTGTCCAACTTGTCCTTTTTAGCCCACATAGTACAAGATGTCTGGATATGAAAAAAGGGATTATATGCAGGGGTGCACATAACTTTTTTGCCCAGGTTCTCAAAGGAGCACCTTGAGATGTTGCTTGGTGTGCATACTTAAAATGAAATAAACCGGACCTTTTGAGGGGTACTTGACTTTAGGAACGTGGGGGGGAGGTGCTAGTGAGCATACTAGCGAGAATGCTAGTGAGCTCTCTCGTGAGCATACTAGTGAGCATACTAGCGAGCTCTCTAGTGAGTATGCTAGCGAGCTCTCTCATGAGCATGCTAGCGAGCTCTCTCGTGAGCATACTAGCGAGCTCTCTCGTGAGCATGCTAGTGAGCTCTCACTCGTGAGCATGCTAGTGAGCTCTCTCGTGAGCATGCTAGTGAGAATGCTAGTGAGCTCTCTCTCGTGAGTATGCTAGTGAGCATGCTAGCGAGCTCTCTCCTGAGCATGCTAGTGAGTATGCTAGCGAGCTCTCTTGTGAGCATACTAGTGAGCATGCTAGTAGTGAGCTCTCTCTCGTCAGCATACTAGTGAGCTCTCTCTATGTTGGTGCGCAAATGCGCCTTTTTTCAAATGATCCGGTGCTCTTTTTTTGGCGGGGGATGCGCACGCGCACCTGCGCACCAGTTATGTGCAGCACTGATTATATGTCCTCCCATCAAAATGCAGAAATATAATTCAGAAGCAGCATCGCATTGCAAAAGATTCAAATTCACCAGAATTGGCACTGGAACAGGTGGTCCAACCTAGATCTAGTATGCAATTGTTATAGTCCTCACATCTCAAAGAAACCCTATTTTCTTCACATGGATGAGGCATCAGGATAGAAAAAAGAACAACATGCTATTTTCGTTGTAGGTGGCCAGGATCATACAAAACTCCTCTGTTTCCATCCAAAAGCATTTCATCTTCACCCCACCCCAAACAATTCCACTTCCTTTGTTCTCATAGGCCACACCCTCTTTCACCAGTGACCCAGAAACAGGACCTGTTTGCAAATCGTAGAGTGGCTAAAGTAATGCAGATTTTTCGAGATTGACAGGATAGAAAAGCAGAACAAGAAGTGAGATACATAAAAGGATTTGTTCAGACATTCATGAAATCTGCATTTATTTTAGACATTCATTTTTAGAGGTCACAAACAAAATACAAACCTAATGTAATTCATATTTTCAACTGTCTTTTCTTCTTACTGTATTTTCTTAGTAGTCTATATTGAACCGTTTAAACAATCTCAGAAGGGAAAATCCCAGTGGTTTGAATTGGTAACCTATATTGGATGTGGTTACCTTTCAGGGGGTCAAAGGGTCTCTAACTATTAGATTCACAGAAATCAGTTAAACTCTCCAGGCTACTCACCGACCCTGAGCATTTCACTTTAGCTCCATGAACCACTCAGACATTTCTATGGATGACCTGACGTGCTGATGAGCTCCAAATGACTCTAACTGAAATGAAATAACATGATAAGGACTGACCTTGCTTCTCTTCTTTTTACTGAGAAAAAAAAAATCTACTTCTCTTTGTCTAACTCTTCTGTCCGTTCTCTTCTCTCCTCAGAGCTGTTTCACCATTAAGGTAATGGAGCAAAGTCTGAGTGTGACAGAGGTACAGAGAGTGTGCCCTAAATGCCCCGGCTACCTCCTCTGAATTCAGAAAGGAAACCATCAATCTTAATGTCCAGCAGCAGTGACACCACAGTATGTATTCGTGGATGTATGTGTGTGAGTCCTGAAGGGACTTTCTGCTAGAGGGGAGATAAAGGGATGTAATGGAGATGAGGCCTAAACTTTTTTCTTTTTCTCTTTCTTCATCCCTCCTTCATACTACCTCTCTCAGACTTTCTTCACAGACAGGCCTAAAACGTTTCAGTTTCTGACTGACAGAAAACGTTAATTCTGTGCCCTGGGCCGCAGCTCAACGTAAATCTTAGATATTCCTCCAGGAAGCGCCGCAGCCAAAGATCGGCTTTAAAGGGAGCGAGAATACATTTTATTTTCCAACCTCACTTCATGGGAAAACTGAATCCAAGCTGAAATAAAAAACATATTAATTCTGCCCGTCTGCTCTCTCCTACTTGACGATAACAACCTCTTAATCCACTTAGCAGTTGTTATTTTTTTGTCAGTTCAAAACCCCACCAGGATTTTTTCACTTGTCAGGGATCATTCAAGCAGCCCCCAACAACAAGCATAATCTAAAATGTAAAAAAAATGCCTCTTATCTAAAGTGTCTACCCTAGTGATAGGGAGGAGAAAATAAACTGTGAAAAACAGACTCAGATAATATACAGTTCACAGAAACACACACATAAGTGCATGAATAAATGTACACACAAGCACACACAAAAAGAGCTTTAGAAGCTTGTTTAATAAACAAGGATTTGCCTTCAGGATTTATCATAAGAGCCCTGTAATAAGGAAACAGAGCGGGAGAGTAACAAATAGTAAACTATGAGCAGCACTGAGCTCCAGGTGAGAAGAAGCGATGTGTTGGAAAAAACAAATTATAATTTAAAATAGTGCTTCCATTTATCCCCCCTCTTTCCTCCTCCTTCCTCTTCTAGCTTATTCTCAAAGATCATCCCTCTCCTCCTCTTCTCTCACTCTCCAGCCTGCAGTCAAACTCATACCTCCGTGTTGCAAGGGAGGGATCTGAGGCTGGAAGAGTTGATATAACAAAAATGGGACAGACATTTTGGCGGAATGTCAATGACTTACAGCAGATCCAAAACTGGCACTGAGCCTTTTTACGTCTATTTCACAGAGAAGTGACAATAAGATGTGACATATTTTGCATTTTGATTCAATCTGAAGCACTGAATGTGTAATGTCCACACATGCACAACAAGCTGCTCTTTTAATCACAGTGTGAGTGATTGAATATGTAAGTGTATTTCAGAGTTTTGCCATACGTTACATCACTCATCAGTGTAATCTAGACATTCAATCATAAATGTTTTAAACCAGCATATTCTTTAATTAAAATTCAGGCGTATTGAAAATGACTACAATTAGACTGTTACATATTTAAATCTTAAGTCAGAGATCACAAAAAGTTATTACAATTCATCCTGAGGGGGGAAATGAATGGCGATATAAAATGTAATTAAAATCCATCCAATAGTGTTCAAGACATTTAGATTTAAATACCAAATAAAACCTCATGGTGACAACATGGTTAAGCAACATGCCAACATTACTTGTACTGTCATCTGGGTTTTTCACTTGATATGTATTGAAATATTATATTTTAACTATACTATGTACTACTTTATTGACCTCTACTTTAATTTGTTTTATACTTTTTTGTGTGATAGAGATTATGCAATGTTTTTACTGTTTGTTGGTTTGTATGTACCAGGACTGCAGACGGAAATGAGCTATTAGCTCAAATCTGGCATAAATCATCTCTTTTCTGAGATTAATGTATTGTAATATGCATGGTCCTTGTTCAAATAAATACATAAATTCAACTAGAGAGAAAGTCAGGGGATCACCAAAATGTTGTGTTCGCCTATCTCATCAACATTCGTGTAGAAATTGAAAACAGTTTAAATAAGCAATTGAGAATATAACCTCAGTAGGAAAGTGTTCACTGAAATTAAGTAAAAAGTAAGGTCGTTTTTTCATACACTTCTATACAAGCAGACTCTTTTTGGAACCAGAGGAGACGCCCCCTGCTGGTCACTGGAAATAAGACGAGTTTAAGGTACTTCCGCATTGGCTTCCACATTCCTGGGTCTTTACGAGTAAGTGGATCTTGGCTTGATTGTTAATATCTTGACTAAACTAGATCTGTTGCAGTGGAACAGATGTGGTGTAAGTGCATGTTATGCCACTGGGAGCTGTGTGCTATTTATGCAACACACTCAAGCAAAAACATTGCCTGCAAGAGTAATAGCGACAGGGAACTGAGGAAGCAGAGATTTCTGGGATCCACACAGTTCATAAAGTATGTATAGCTTAAGACGGATTTACTTAATAACCTCTGAACCTTTGGTCACTTGTTCCCCTTTTTAGGTGTATTCTGTATATATTCTTTAAATCAGGTGTACAGTAGAAGTTCATCTGAGTGCAGTGCATTGGAAAGCAGTGTTATGCCAACAAGGTCAGGCCGGGCCAATGATAATCATTTTAGAGTGCTTATCAAACGCCATTACACACACCATATATTATTTTATATGATCTGTGAATGGACTTCAGGGAGGAGGATGTCCACTTTGTCCTTGGTTTAATGACAGTGTAAGTTGATAGAGTCGCTGCTACAGACACCGTAATGTGCCTGATGTATCGCATTCCTCTCTCTCGCTCTGCACACAAGTATGCTGGTAAGGTCATCACCGTTATTTCACTGCAGGTGTTCAATGCGAGGAAAAGACCCAGGGACCTTGAATAGATGTCGTTTGAGAGTAAATAATATTCAAGCTCTTCATATCACTCAACACTTCTACAAACCTTCAGGATGTAATAAGCAGCATCAGGAGGCATGGAAATGGGCCATTTTGACAACAGTTATTGCCAACAACATTTTGAGCATACATTTGTGTGTTCAGCAATACCCATAATATTAATCAAAATGGTATTATACAAGGAGAGGCGTCGGTCTTCCACATTTGCATGGAGCAGTAACATCCCCTCATGTCCTAAAACGGTTGACCTCTATTATGAGAATAAGAATAAATCAGCAGTAGAAGTCAGCATGCACCCCACACACACACACACACACACACACACACACACACACACACACACACACACACACACACACACACACACACACACACACACACACACACACACACACACACACACACACACACACACACACACACACACACACACACACACACACACACACACACACACACACACACACACACACACACACACACACACACACACACACACACAGAGCCTTGACCGGAATAACATGTGTGGTAATCAAATAACGTAGTCAATCATGTCTATTCTTTTGTCAGGAGATGCGAAGAACAACAACATGGATTAAAGAAAAACTAATGTAGACTCTAGCACATAATGATAGAAAATTATCTTAGGTCGGTTAAAGAACAACATAAAAAACATACAAATAAAAGACTCACATAAGATTACGAAAACAATCCTTTTAAATAAATAACGGCGGGTGTGCAAAGAGTTAAGAAGTACTGACAGTCCATTTGTCCTGGTTTCAAATGGATTTTCCAGTGCGAAATAAAGAGTTCAGCAAGTCCTTTTGGCCATGGTGCTTTCAAAGGGCTGTCTGATGAGAGGAGCTGAGAGGAGTGGTGAAAGGGTCATTAGTGATGAAGTCTGTCTTTCTTTCTATGTCTGACTGTAAAGGTCTAAGAGGTTTGAACGGAGCTGCTCATTTTGGTTGCATGCTTTGAGTTGTTCTTTTTTTCATATGTCTGTGAGGAAGTTATACCAGCACGAAATGTAATGACTCAATCGATGATTGACAGCTATACTGCTGTTAAAATGTCCTGTCAGGCTTTAAAACCTTTCAGCTTCCTCAGGAAAAAAGAACACTATATAGTTCCATCGTTGTAAATGTGGATCAAAGCACTACTCAAATTCAATTTTGTAATTTGGGATGAAATTATATCTATAAATGAAGATATTAGAGAAGAAGGTGATGGAGTTGGTGAAGATATATAACGTATAACTAAGGCTACAACAAAAAGATAACTCCCATCTTTGGAATAGATCCTCCTGGAACATTATGCCCCTATGAGCAGCATTTCAACATCATACAAGACATGTTCCCATCCACCATATCTATGGACTTCCTACATTTTTTCATTAAAGTTCAATTTAAAAGCAGACAAAATGCAGGAGAACAAAAAGCAGCTCTTTTTATGGAAAATGTTGGAGATCCAATCTATATTGCATGGACGTCACTTAGGACGTCACTTTACACCACAGGAGGACCGAGACTTTGTGGTAGCAATTATAACTGAAGTTAAGGCGAAAAAATGATGTCTTTGTAGATTTGATCTATTAAACCAAGTCAAACTAATTGAGATAAAATACAATGGGGATTTGGACAAGAAGGCGGAAAAGCCATTATGTCGTGCACATAATGAAATACAAAACAAATCATACAAAAGGTCTGAGGAGCAGGGGCAGATCTAGAAAAATATTCATGAGGTGGCAAGAGTGTGGTAGGAGAATTTCAGGGGTGGCATCCCCTGGCAGAAGTATATGCTGATTTAATCGCAGTCATATCAATCAATGTGAACTTGGAAAGCCACAATATTTATTTTAACTCAATAACATTTGGTGAGATTATTGTGGCACATCAGTAAAGCCTTAAATATAAATATATAAGGTGGCAGACTTAATTTAATGAATTTTAACTGAACAATAACTGAATGAGTTTGTTTCACTCTTAGACCAGCAGGGGTAACAAATCTATGCAGACTGCTGCAATAAGTACGTTAATTACAGTAACTGTCTCGTCGATGTTTGTCTAAATTAATATGATACTATTAACAATCATATTATTCCTATCAGCTGTGAATCACTGTTATGATTCACATATTCATTGTTATTATTAAATAAACTATATTTTTTGGAGGAGTTAATGATGAATTTTCCTCAAGATGCTTGCTCACCCTCCTTCAAATTTGAAAGACAAGTAATCAAAAGAACAGTTCAGCGCCCCACAACTTCATTGCGAACAGTTACAACCTTGACTTTACATCAGAAAGAACACACATTAAAGAAGTCACTAACTGCATCAGTTAGGGTTGAAAAACGTGTATTCAGCTAAAACATATACATTGCTGCAGTTATTATCCAGTGGAAAGTCCTTACCTACTGGCCTAGTTAAATCAAAGTGGTTAATTTTTTGGCTGGGCAGTGAAGTTGTACGTCTTATTTGACTTAAAACAGTTTTTTGGGGGCAGACCCCCACAAAGAAAAATATATATTTACACAGGTAAGGTCATCATCTTAACAATTTATTATGCTCATCGAGTCATCCGTGAGCAGAGCATCAAGTTGGCATGCCTATAACAGCTGAATGTGGCGATTACCATCTTGTTCAGCAAAACGCCTCACAAACTTATTAAGATTTAAAGCTATGGTGCACTGCATTTTGATTCAATGCTGAGCACAGCCTGAAGAACATATCGAGGATTAAAAAACTAATGTCACAACAGGACATAGAAAAGCTTGTCCATGCTTTTATCTTTAGTAGACTCGACTACTGCAATAGTGTACTCACAGGGCTGACAAAAAAATCCATCCGAAATCTACAGCTGATTCAGAACGCTGCTGCACGTGTGTCCTCACATCAGTCCGGTTCTGAAGTCTTTACACTGGCTTCCAGTCAGCCAAATAATTGATTTTAAAGTACTATTGCTAGTTTTTAAATCATTAGCCTACCCTACATGGTTTAGGACCAAAGTATATTGTTGAACTCCTACATAATTACGAGCCATCAAGGTGCCTCAAGTCTTCTGGGACGGGTCTGCTATCGGTTTCGAGAGTAAAAACAAAACATGGAGGCAGAATTTAGCTATTATGCCCCGACACTCTGGAACAAAGAACCCAAATCATGCACGTCCGCAGAAACGATTACTATTTTTAAATCGAGACTAAAAACCTATCTCTTTGGCTGCTTTTAATTGAGCTGCTCATATTCGCACTACAGTATTTAAACATGTATTGTATACCTGTGGTGTTTATTTTTATTATTTTATTATCTTTTCTTTGTAATGCCTGTTGTAAAATGCAATTATATGTGTTTTTGCTGTATGTATTCCTAAAAAGTTTTTTTAATTTGTTTTGTAAAGCACTATTTGGACATAATGACACTTGTCGCGTACAGAAAAGTGCTATATAAATAAACTTGCCTTACAGCCAAACTTGACAGGCTCTTCTCTGTCATTGTAGACCGCAAATACCTCATTCCTTCCTTCTACTTGGATCCGAAATGCTTCTCATTTTGCGCTGTCTCCCGTTCAAATGAAATCGCCGCCAATCATATTTCCAGGCTCGCGCCAGGGAGGGATTACAAGGCTCGCGTCTTGTGCTGCATTCACTTGCACTCGGACATTTGAGATTTTCTCTCATAAATGTCTGATGAGCCACAACTTTTCTTACAAAACAAAGTTGCCAACTGGGGTGGCAAGGCATTTTTCTGAGGTGGCAGCTGCCATCCCGTAGAACCGCAACTGCTGAGGAGTCAAAACGTATGTCTAGTCTACACATCGGATTTAAGGTGATAATAAAAAGACAACAAGACAAGACAAAATCATGTTAGCTCGCTTGAGTTTTTTGGAGGGATTCTGTCTTAATCTCCAAAACAAAAACCTGCCGTAAACCAGATTTAATTTATTCTGGTCATCTTAACTTTAAAAAACATTAAATTTTTATTTTCATCTTGGACGATAGGCTTGCAAAGTCAGTAGGATTCATCCTCTGGGGAACATGAATGTCTACACCAAATTAAAAGGTGACCACCTGGACCTTACAGATCTTCTGACTGACTCATCATCCTAAAGTCATCACTCTCATTGCTCAAAAACACAAGTGACATGATGTTTCAGCTGTGAGACAAATGTTTACTTGTGACTGAATTGTCTCCAGGCAATATTTCAAAACAAAGTTGCACACAGAGAAGCGAAAGCGGCTGTATGTGTGTGACTCCTGGAGGGACGTATTAATCTGCTGCGAGGCGGAAAGTGTAAATGTAACATGCCTGTGTCGATTTGGAGGAGCACGGTTACTTGAACAGATAACTCTCAGTCTGGCAGTGTCACAGCCACTTGGGGCTTTCTGTCGCCTTTGATTTCCCACTGACTGCCATTCTGCATGCATGTGCTTGTGAGTAACAGGAGGAAGGGGTTGATTAATAATGTAGCCTACTGATGAACTTTCGAAAGGGAGAAGAAACAGGAAGCAGATGTCAGCTCTCACCAACATTCACACCTCTCTCACTACTTATCGTCCCATATTCATGCATACTCCCTACTGTGAAAATAAAGTTTAAATATTTTTGCTTCTGATTCCTCACGTTTGAAATACTCCAAACTGTGCAGAAAAAAAAGGGAGGGGGACAATTTATTTTCTTGCACTGCAAACCAAATGAGTAAAATGTTTAATGATCATGAGCACGAGTGAAATTCTTTTAAAATTCAGACATACTAATAATAATATAAAAGACAGATATCTCAGCAGTTTGGCTGTTATCATTAAACATGAGATATAACTTTAAATGACTTCTTTCTCTGTTTGGCTTGTAGTCAGAGTGCATTAGTATGCAAGCCATTGAGTGCTAAATGGTTTTGTATTATGAATTTCCCCGGCGCTGGATATCTTTATCTGCTTGTGTGTAAATGTTTATCCCTGCTGAGAACAGGATGCCAAATGAAGGCAATATGCTGGAGATCCTGCATGGTGATATTATCTGTCAGGTATCATTGCTTTGACGCTGGCAACTTGTCGACCAAGAAAATCGATTGTTCAGCTGTCCTTGTGAACTTCACAAAGGATTATGCAGCAAAAAAACTTTTAAAAATCACCTGTCGGATTAAATCATTCAATTTTAAATCTTTCTCCCTTCCGTGACGTGAATAGATTAGGTAAGGCAAGACATTAGCGTGGGACCTTTAGAAGTCGACTGTTGCTGGTTGTCAATACTTCTTGTGATATTTGTATTGTTCAGGAATACATGGGAAAGTAACCGTATCCTTCATGTTGAATTTTGAGGGAGCCAAATGCATGGTTTTGTATCTCTGCTGTAAACAGTGTAATTGACAACCTGACAGTGAAACAGAAGCTGTGACAGAGTGTGTCTTTTACATTTGGATTTAAATTCAGAACTGACAACAGTAGGTTATGGATTTGTTCGGCCCCTCTACCGTCAAATGTATTCTCGGCAGTTTGTAAGATCTAACACATCTCACGACTCAGGGAGAAAAACCCTCCGACATCTTTGACATACTACTCAGTCCCCGCTGCGTTGGATTGACGATGCCGCACTATGACATGGAGAGCAAACTTATTCTTGCCAGTCAGCTGGATAGCAGCAGACAAGTGATTGCACTGTTGATGGGGGTAATTCTGCACAGATAGGGGGTGGATGGAGGGGGGGATACGATGAATAACAGAATACAAATGCTGTGTGATTGATAAATACTGTATGACAGCACTGTCTTCCCTATGAAACTCAGCAAAGAACGATGCCATTCTGACTGAAGCTGAAGGATGTATTAGTTGAAAGCATCAGTTAAAGAGATACTTGAAAACGTGACCTTCAATCTCTTTTCTATTCGTGGCTTTTGTGTTCACTTCAATGTTTATTTAGTTTAATCAAATAATGTTTTGATTTATTTTCTCTTATTTTGCTTCATTCAACAACTATTTTATTATTGCAAGTTTTAGTGTTATCTCTGTATTTACCAATGTTTACATTTCCTCATGTACTGCAGCTCTAAAAGCATGTATCCAAAAATGTCAAACTATTTATTTAATAGGAGAATAATTCAATGGAGTTGTTTAGGAATCCTGTGGTTTTCTTTTCCTTTTCAGTACAAAGAAGAAGATTGAAAAGAAGAACAGTCCAAAAGTAAGAGTATTTTAATAAATACAATAAAAAAGGTTGTCTGTGAATTGGTGAGGGACTAAATGTTATTTGGCCGAGTGGATATCCATCTGTTTGGTAGACATTCAAGTTCTTGTGATGTAAACCCATTTTCAAATCTGATTTCTAAAGCAAATAAAGAAACCATAAAATACCTTTTAACCCTTGTGTGGTGTTTTGTTACTCAGCCAGTGTTCGTGGGTCTGGTGGATCCGCTGCCTTTTTGGGCTTCAATTCAACACAATCAAACTATTTTATGTTAAAATACTCAACAGATGTTTACTTCATCTCAATTACAGGAAATAAACAGTATAGATGGTTCATATTTATCCTTTTACATTTGTTAGATCACATTATTGAATTAAAGTGCTACTCGTTTTTTTGCCTGCTGACCGGCTGGTCCTGTGGCTCGTCTTTTTTTTTCAACTAGCTGATGCTCAATCTCATCCTCTTCTTCAAAGTCACTGTCAGACTCAGAAATGTGATCCTCAAATTCTGAAACCTCTTCCTCTTCATCATCATCAAATGGTTCTCTCTCTTCCAGAATCATGTGCAAGGCCCTCTTAGCAGAGAATCTTTTGGCCATCTTGATCAGTTGTGACAAGGACCCAAACTTGCGAAGCTTTATTTATTGTGTCTTGCCCCAAATTTGCAGCTTGGATAGTGTGAAAAAAATAAAGATTGGTTCCCGCAAGACAAAATGCGGGAATCTTCCTAATCTCAGCTCAAGTCCTTTCATTACTTTTCTTTTCCCTGGTGTTGCCTTCCCTCTGACTGCTGGATATGAACTCTTACTGAGTGAATTTATGATGCCACAACAGTTATTTCCTCCACGACGCCCTCTTCATCTCAACTCTCCTCAAAGCATCAATCCAGCCTTCTGTCAACAGAGAGCGGCTCAGATTATCTAACTGCCATGTTACAAAGACAAGCTTCAAATCATCCGAGCTAGAGATGGAGAGTTAAACTAGGTAAAAGAGGAGCAAACGATAGAAAACAGGAAAACAGCCATGACCTAATAAACAAACTAATTGAAAGAAGTAGAGAAAATAGCTGTCCTTGTAACTTTAGTAAATTACATCGATTCTGCAGGCCTCAGCAGCTGCCTCTGACGTCTTAGCTCTTATTTAAAACTAACACACTCTTTGAGGGATGGATTTAGGATACCTGAAACCAGGAGGTCACCCATAGAGAGGAAGTGGAAAGGGAGAGATACTGCACTAAAAACCTAGTTTCTCCCAGGGGAAAACACTGGCTCACAGGGAAGAGAAAAGATTAAAAAAAGAAGAACAGGTACTGCAGCAGGAATAACAGTTACCATAGTAATCGTGTTGGACAGATGGCTGTGGTCTAACGGTCTAACCCATTATTGTGAAAAGAGAGTCAGGATTTGTGACACAAGGAGGACCTCTGGTGGTAACCCAGTAACTAACAGGACAAGATTATCACCTCGGACTAACAGAGACTGGGTTCAGTGTTTCAGTGGATTGGATTTAAGGATCTCCAAAGATTACTTTTTTTTTTTTTTAAATGTAGCCTTTATTTATACAGGTGTAAAATCTCATTGAGACACAAGGTCTCATTTTCAAGAGAGACCTGTCAGTGGTAACACTACCACACAAAGTTACCGACAGACAGGACAGTAAACACAGAGGCAACACTAAAATACAACATCGTAAAAAAAGTAGTCATTGAAATCCATATACAGTAGTCAGATATAGCAGGTGCAAACACCCACAGATGATTTCTCCAGCTTTTTAAAAATGAATTTAAAATCTGTGATGGGTGTCAAACTGGTCAGCTTAAATTCCTGCTGAAGTGTGTTCCAGGTCGAGGGGGCAGAGTACGATATGGCCTTTTTCCCAAGCACCGTGCGTACTGAGGGGACGGACAGAGTGATGTAATTTTGAGATCGTAGTCTATAGCTGTACTGTTTGTGTGATATGTAAGTGGATATGTAGAGGGGCAGCAGTCCAAGCATCGGTATAGATGAGTTTGTACCAGTGCAGTGATCTGCGCATTGATAATGATGAGTTGACTATACAGTGGCGGTTCTACGGGGTGGCACGGGGTGGCAGCTGCCACCTCAGAAAAATGCCTTGCCACCCCAGCTGCCACCCCAGTTGGCAGCTTTGTTTTGAAAGAAAAGTTGTGGTTCATCGGACATTTATGAGAGAAAATCTCTAATGTCCGAGTGCAAGTGAATGCAGCACAAGACGTGAGCCTTGTAACCCCTCCCCCGGCCCTGGCGCGAGCCTGGAAATATGATTTGAACGGGGGGAGACAGCGCAAAACGAGAAGCATTTTGGATCCAAGTAGACGGAAGGAATGAGGTGTTTGCGGTCTACAATGACAGAGAAGAGTCTGTCAAGTTTGGCTGTAAGGCAAGGCAAGGCAAGGCAAGTTTATTCATATAGCACTTTTCTGTATGCGACAATTCAAAGTGCTTTACAAAACAAATTAAAAGACTTTTTAGGATACATACAGTAAAAACACATATATAATGGCATTTTAAAACAGGCATTACAAAGCAAAGATAATAAAATAATAAAAAATAAACACCACAGGTATACAATACGTTTAAAAGGCATAGGCCTACTGTAGTGTGAATATGAGCATCTCAATTAAAAGCAGCCAAAGAGATATGTTTTTAGTCTCGATTTAAAAATAGTTAGCGTTTCTGCGCATGATTTGGGTAGTTTGTTCCAGAGTGTCGGGGCATAATAGCTAAATGCTGTCTCTCCATTTTTTGTTTTCACTCTCAGAATCGATAGCAGACCCGTCCCAGAAGACCTGAGGCACCTTGATGGCCCGTAATTATCTAGGAGTTCAACAATATACTTTGGTCCTAAACCATGTAATGATTTAAAAACTAGCAATAATAGCTACTTTAAAATCATTTCTTTGGCCGACTGGAAGCAAATGTAAAGACTTCAGAACCGGACTGATGTGAGGACACACGTGCAGCAGCGTTCTGAATCAGCTGCAGCTTTCTGATGGATTTTTTTCTGGTAATCGCCTCATTCAGCTGTAATAGGCATGCCAACTTGATGCTCATGGATGACTCGATGAGCATAATAAACTGTTAAGATGATGACCTTACGTGTGTGAATATATTTTTTCCTTTGTGGGGTTCTGCTCCCAAAAAATAGTTTTAAGTCCAGAGAAAGTCAAATAAGACGGTGTGTAAAACTACAGCCAAACAAAAGTAACCACTTTGATTTAACTAGGCCAGTAGGTAAGGGCTTTCCACTGGATAATAACTGCAGCAATGTATATGTTTTAGCTGAATACAAGTTTTTTAACCCTAACTGATGCAGTTAGTCACTTCTTTAATGTTTGTTCTTTCTGATGTAAAGTCAAGGTTGTAACTGTTTGCAATGAAGTTGTGGGGCGCTGAACTGTTCCTTTGAATCTTTTGATATATGATAGTCATTACTTACTAAGGAGGGTGAGCAAGCATCTTGAGGAACATTCATCATTAACTCCTCCAAAAAAAAAAGTTTATTTAATAATAACATGATTATCATAATATGTGAATCATAACAGTGATTGACAGCTGAAGTATATGATTGTTAATAATATCATATTCATACAGACACACATCGATGAGACAGTTAATTAACGTTATTGCAGCAGTCTGCATAGATTTGGTACCCATGCTGGTCTAAGAGTGAGACAAACTCCTTCAGTTATTGTTCAGTTAAAATTCATTAAATTAAGCTTGCCACCTTATATATTTATATTTAAGGCTTTACTGATGTGCCACAATAGTGTCACTAAATGTTATTTAGTTAAAATATTAATATTGTGGCTTTCCAAGTTAACATTAATTGATATGACTGCGATTAAATCAGCATATACAGTGGGGCAAAAAAATATTTAGTCAGCCACCAATTGTTCAAGTTCTCCCACTTAAAAAGATGAGAGGCCTGTAATTGCCATCCTAGGTACACTTCAACTATAAGAGACAGAATGGGGGGGAAGAGTGCAGGAAATCAGATTGTAGGATTTTTAATGAATTAATTGGTAAATTCCTTGGTAAAATAAGTATTTGGTCACCTACAAACAAACAAGATGTCTGGCTCTCTAAGACCTGTAACTTCTTCTTTAAGAGCCTCCTCTGTCCTCCACTTGTTAACTGTATTAATGGCACCTGTTTGAACTCTTTGTCAGTATAAAAGACACCTGTCCACAACCTCAAACAGTCACACTCCAAACTCCACTATGGCCAAGACCAAAGAGCTGTCAAAGGACACCAGAAACAAAATTGTAGACCTGCACCAGGCTGGGAAGACTGAATCTGCAATAGGTAAGCAGCTTGGTGTGAAGAAATCAACAGTGGGAGCAATTATTAGAAAATGGAAGACATACAAGACCACTGATAATCTCCCTCGATCTGGGGCTCCACGCAAGATCTCACCCCGTGGGGTCAAAATGATCACAAGAACGGTGAGCAAAAATCCCAGAACCACACGGGGGGACCTAGTCAATGACCTGCAGAGAGCTGGGACCAAAGTAACAAAGGCTTCCATCAGTAACACACTACGCCGCCAGGGACTCAAATCCTGCAGTGCCAGACGTGTCCCCCTGCCAGTACATGTCCAGGCCCGTCTGAAGTTTGCTAGAGAGCATTTAGATGATCCAGAAGAGGATTGGGAGAATGTCATATGGTCAGATGAAACCAAAATAGAACTTTTTGGTAAAAACTCAACTAGACGTGTTTGGAGGAGAAAGAATGCTGAGTTGCATCCAAAGAACACCATACCTACTGTGAAACATGGGGGTGGAAACATCATGCTTTGGGGCTGTTTTTCTGCAAAGGGACCAGGACGACTGATCCGTTTAAAGGAAAGAATGAATGGGGCCATGTATCTTGAGATTTTGAGTGACAACCTCCCTCCATCAGAAGGGCATTGAAGATTAAACGTGGCTGGGTCTTTCAGCATGACAATGATCCCAAACACACCGCCCGGGCAACGAAGGAGTGGCTTCGCAAGAAGCATTTCAAAGTCCTGGAGTAGCCTAGCCAGTCTCAAGATCTCAACCCCATAGAAAATCTTTGGAGGGAGTTGAAAGTCTGTGTTGCCCAGCGACAGCCCCAAAACATCACTGCTCTAGAGGAGATCTGCATGGAGGAATGGGCCAAAATACCAGCAACAGTGTGTGAAAACCTTGTGAAGACTTACAGAAAACGTTTGACCTCTGTCATTGCCAACAAAGGGTATCTAACAAAGTATTGAGATAAACTTTTGTTATTGACCAAATACTTATTTTCCACCATAATTTGCAAATAAATTCTTTAAAAATCAGACAATGTGATTTTCTGGATTTTTTTTCTTCTAATTTTGTCTCTCATAGTTGAGGTATACCTAGGAGGACAATTGCAGGCCTCTCTCATCTTTTTAAGTGGGAGAACTTGCACAATTGATGGCTGACTAAATACTTTTTTGCCCCACTGTACTTGTGCCAGGGGATGCCACCCCTGAAATTCTCCTGCCACCCTCTTGCCACCCCATGAATATTTTTCTAGATCCGCCCCTGTAGATATCCCATATTTTAAATCCTCATTTAAACAGTTTTGTGAATCGAAAGAGCTTATTTAAATCTTTGAACATATGACAAACCCTCAGGAAACTATCACTCAGCTGCAGTTTTGATAAAGGCCAAAGAAACAGAACAGAACAGTCAGCCTTTTTTTTTTTGTCCTATCAATTTGTCATGTATTTGTCACATGGAGTTCATTTAAGACTTACATTTTTTTGCTCATGAGTAATTTTCCATCACTGAGGTTTGAAACCTAAGCAGAGACTGCTTGTAAATTATAAAGCGCTAATTGGTTCAGTGTGCGTTATAGAATAATTCAGCAAATTGTATATTTCACTTAGTTTTAATAGTCTCCATAGGATAATTAGCATATTGTTTTAAGACACAATATAATTGAATAAAAGTGAAACTAGGCAGGCTTCTGAAATCAGAAATATAAATGTTAGATTACTAGGTATTTTGGAATTGATAGAAATTGGCTCAGTATTGTCACAACATTACAACACAGTAATATTATTGAATTCGGGTGACATCCATACATTTCCTCTTCAACGCACCTTTGCAACAGCAGCTTTATTCCTAACCTATGAGAGGGACAATGCAAGGCGAGAGTCCATTATGGGGCTCTGAGGTTCATAATCAACTGTAAATCCCTCACACACCATTGCACGCTGTACTCTTGCACTTAAAGTACCCAGCTTTTTGGCTTATTAAAAGTCTAAATACATTATTATCTTTTAGTTCTCTAAACATTAGTCCATGATTAGACCTGTAAACCTGTTTGCAGAGCTAATCCACTCAGCTGCCTTGGGTTTGCCCAGCAACAGGCCAAGCTCAAGAAGTTCCACCAACACTTATAAAAACTTGATGGGCCTTGAAGGCAGCTTAAGCCCTGGCATGCACACAGAGGGAGAGGATAAACATATAAGCCGGGGGATCCATTCAGGGCTTTTGATCAAAGTGGGAAATCCGAAAACAGAAACACATTTAAATTCAAGAATTGCAACATAAGGGAAAAAATCAACTGTTAGTTGTTTAGTATATTTGGCAAGATACTCAACACACAGCAGCTACATTAGAGTTGACCACGGACCAGTTTGAGTGTTTTAATTGGAAATGTGAATAACCTTCTCTTTCTCAACTAACTAACTAAGCTAAGGAAAAAAGATAACTGACTCTCAATGACAGTTTTTACACTTTTATTTTGACATCAATGTACACATCTGCAATGCCTTTAAGGCCTTAACTATAGGTATTCTGCATTTCTTGCAAATTGCACACAATTTCGAAACTTCATTTTCATTATTTTCCAGTTATTGTTTGTATGGTATGGCAAAACAATTACAGAGACTTTAACTATATACAAACTGTCCAACAATTACTTAACCTGTATACAATTATTATGTACTGCTGGGCTAAAAGAGTTGCAGGGCCGAAAAGCATGACTCAGTGGTGCATTCAGGGACCCTCCTTGAACGAGGTAGGAGGATGTTCTGTAACAAACATCTGAGGCCGCACTTCATTTCACTGAAGCTCAGGCTTAATAGGAGAATCAAACATAAAAACTAAGAAAACAAGGATACAAGCAAACTGTCATTAGTTTCTGTAACTTTGAACGCATTTTGTAAAAACACTATCATTGATTTTAGAATACAGTTTTACGAAACAAAATATAGAGCTTCATACTTTTATAGACTCAAGATAAATCAATCCAGTTTTCTATGTCTTCTTCCTTTTCACAACAGCACAACCAAATGATCAGATTTGTGTGTTTTAAGCATTTTTAGACCATATACAGTTGAGGCCTAAATTATTAGCCCCCCAGGAGTTATGGAACATTTTCCTAAAATTCTTCCCAATGTTTCCAGCATTGATACAACTTGATATAATCAAACATTCACCAGTGCTATTTAGTGGCTTTTGGTATATTTTCGAACATAAAATACGTTTTTAGGCTTGCTTTATATCAAATATAGTGAAAAATGGGTTGGTCAAAAATATTAGCCGCCAGGCCATTAATAGTCAATAGTGTAACCCAGGCCTATTCAACTAGCGGCCCACGGGCCGAATCAGGCCCTTCAGAACTTTTTTCTGGCCCACAAGAGGTTGCCTGCAAATCGAAATAGCATATGTGTAATAGCATAAATAACACTAATGTCTGATCACACTAAATCCGACGATGTGGCGAAAACGCTGGTTTTTCCATTCATTTGAATTATTTTGAATCCGTTATTTTGCCTGCCGCGCTCTGTTCATTAAAAAAAAGAAACGCACTGTGTCCGCACTTGTCATTGGCTCAGTCAAACTCACGTTACACACTAGGTTCGCGGGCCAGCGAGTAACAGCTTCAAGATGTCTCTCTCCAAGCCCAAGCAACGTAAAGTTGATTCGGAAAATCGCCAATTCCAGAATGAATGGAATGACATATATGTATTTACTTTGCCAGCCGCAACAAGTAATAAACCGGTGTGTTTATTGTGCAACAAAAGTATATCCGTGATGAAAGAATACAACGTAAAGCGACACTACAATTCAAAATCACGGCTCGTTTTCTGCCAGTTTTCCCGTGGGCTCAGAGGAACGGAGAAGGAAAGTACAGGGACTGCTAGCATCATTTGAACGGAGTCAAGTGGCTTTTAGTCGCTTTTGCACGGAACAAGAGAGAGCTACGATAGCATCCCTGCGAGTAGCCTGGACACTAGCCAGACAGAAGAGGCCCTTTACCGACACGGAGACCGTTAAAGAGTGCCTGCTTGCTGTCATCGATGAAGTGGTTATTGACCAAAAAGTAAAAGACAGCGTCACTTCAGCCATTAAAAAAGGTACCTCTCTCAGACACAACAACACTTCGCAGAGTGGAACTACTTGCAAAGGATGTGTCGGGGAAGCTTTTGGAAAACCTTCGAAAAGCAGAGTTTATATCAATCACTGTGGACGAATCAACTGACTGTACTGACATGGCCCAGCTGTGCATCTATGTGAGGTTTTTCGATGGAGTTCGCTTTAGGGAAGAACTTCTGGGGCTTATTCCGTTGGAGGGACACACTACAGGTGAGGTTATCTTTCAAAAGATAGTCTCGTTTTTTAACGAACGTCAACTGGATTTAAAAAAAGTGTGCCTGTTGGTCACTGATGGCGCTCCAGCTATAATCGGCAGAGTGCAGGGGCTGGTGGCACGTCTATCTGCCATAGCCCCACAAATGCAGTATTTACACTGTATTATTCATCAATCTGTGTTGTGTGCAAAGCTCTTTGAAAAACACCATGGACACTGTCATGAACATTGTGAATTTCATTCGCTCAGCCTCCAGCCTACAACACCGCCTGTTCCATCAGCTGCTTGCTGACACGTTTGCTGGACACACGGACTTACTCGTCCATAACGATGTCCGATGGCTCAGCAAAGGAAAGGTCCTGGATCGTTTCTGTGAACTCCGCCAGGAGATTGTGTCTTTCCTTCGCACGAGTAAGCACAAACGAGCTACAAACCTCTTGGAGCGCATGTTAGATGAACAGTTTATGGCAGAGGTTTACTTTCTGTGTGACATTTTTGGACACTTGAACACTTTGAATTGCAAACTTCAGGGTCGTGAAAAGTCTATCGCTGATTTGGTTGTAAGACTTTGTGCCTTCAAGACAAAGCTAACGATCTTCAAAACAGACCTAATGACGACAAAACTGCTGCAATTCCCAAAACTCTGTGCATTTATGACCACATCACCTGGAGCAAACATAACGCCAGTCATGACAGACTTCATGACAAAATTGACTGATAACTTTACTGACAGATTCCAAGGCTTCAGCATTCCAATTGAGGTATTGCAGTTTGCCCGTGACCCGTTTTCCATCAAGCCTGATGCAGACTTCTGTGTAAAAGTAAAAGAGGTCATACTGTATCTTGCATTGATGAGAGCCTCTTTCAGATGGAGCTGGTTGATGTGCAGTCTTCCTTTGCTTTAAAACAGCTCCTGCAGTCTGAGGGTGTAGTGGACTTTTGGTCTAACCATGTTAGCCAGTATCAGTACCCCACAATGAGGAAGGTGGCCTTGCTTACAGTATACTGACAATGTTTGGATCTACCTATACTTGTGAGTCTAGCTTTTCTCATATGAATGCCATCAAAACAAGGGCACGTTGCTCCATGACCAATGAAAAGTTGCATGAGTGTCTCAGGATTGCTCTTACCACTTATGAGCCAAACTATGCTGAAATAGCTAAATCAAGGCAGTGTAATTTCTCTCACTGACTCAAACAGGCTAAACATGACAGAAGTCTGATGCATGGTATGTATGCAGATCTGTTTTTATGGTCATTCACTTTATGGTCATTCAAACAAGCCTACTTACTGTTTCGAAAATTGTAAAAATGTTTCCAACATATGAATGTTATTGTGAATCTGATGGCTATTGTTTTACTATGTTCTATTTGCATTTAGTATTACATTTCATGGACTTGTGTTGTCTTCAATGCACCTTATGTATGCTTGGAAGTGTTGAGGATATTATACACAGGGCTACTTACTGTTAATGTGATGAATACTGTTATTAGTGAACATGGAACTGTTGGGGGAAAAAACCTCATGTCTCCTTAGTTTTAAAGATGCAACATTTTGCACTTTTGTGTCAAGTCTTGTAACCGAAGCTTTCCTACTTTTTTATGGACTGGTTGCTTTCTGTAATGATTTATGTTGATACAATTAAAGTAAAAAAAAGGGATGCACTTGACTAGTTCATTTAATGTATTAGTATCTATTAACACTATGTAAGCAAGAGTTATTTGTAGTGATTCCTTGACAAAGTATTGTGTGGCCCACAAACCCCCTCTGATTTTCCTATTTGGCCCACTTGCTAATGAAGTTGAATAGCCCTGGTGTAACCTATCTGAGCCACAATTGACAACAACCTCTTAGAGTAGTTCTTTACTAGGTTGGCACAGGTCTCTTGAGGGATTTTGGCCCATTCTTCCATTGCAAATTGTTCCAGCCGGTCCAAATTGCGTGGTTTCCGAGCATGGACATTCACTTTGAGCACCCACCACAGATTCTCAATAGGATTAAGATCTGGGCTATGTGTGGGCCGCTCCAGCACCTTGGTTGTGGTGTTCTTTAGGAACTGTTGGACCAATTTTGATGTGTGCTTTGGATCATTGTCTTGTTGGAAGACCCAGCGACGACCTAAGCGAAGACTATCGGCCCGTCTACACTACAGGCATCAAAAAATCTTGAAGCTGGGCGTGTCTGAAGCTTGGCGATTTTTTGCGAGCAACGCGACCAACAACCAATCACATGAATCTCCCGCCCCCGACATACAAAGCAATAGCAATGTTAAAACGAAGTAAACTGGATATAAACTCTCCAAACAGGCGAAAAACCTACCAGTTTCACCCACTGTCTCTGCCACCTCCCTCCATGCCTGGTTCCTCCGGTTTGTATCCCGGTAAATAGTTCTGGTCGTAAAGAACCGGGTGATTTGCTACCGTAATATCTCGTTTGGAATATGAGGAAATTAACTGCGGTCTGGCTCTCCCAGCTTGCACGCGGTTTGATTGGCTGCGCTTGCACTGGCGGGATTTGCATAAACGGGATTTGATTGGCTGTTGCCAATCATCGAACCTCAAAAGTTGAACATTGTTCAACTTTTGATGACAATAGATGCTCGTGATGCTTGCAAAGCCATGCTCCCCACAATGCAGTTCGGCGAAGATAAAAAATCTTCTACGTCACCCCATTCAAGTGAATGGGCGAAGCGTTGAAAGCATTTTTCGATGCCTGTAGTGTAGACGGGCCGTAAGAGCAGATTTTTTCATATTATCCCTCAAAATGTCAACATAATTTAAATTTTTCATGATGCCTTGCACCCGAACAAGGCTCCCTGTGCCTGAGGCTGCAAAACAGCCCCACAGCATGATGTGTTCTTAGGGTTGAAGGCCTCTCCCTTTCTTCGCCAAACATGAGCAACATCCATGTGCCTAAACAGTTCCAGTTTAGTCTCATCAGACCAAAGCACGGACTTCCAAAACGCATCTTTACCTTTCAAATGTTCACAGGCAAACCTCAGTCTGGCTCTGATGTGCCACACTTTGAGTAAAGGGGTTCTTCTGGGACGATGGCCCTGAAGCCCAACACGATGAAGAGCCCTCACCACTGTGTTCCTTGAAACATCAACTCCAGAAGAGGCCAGGTCAACAACAATCATCTTGGCAGATGTCCGGGGATTCTTGCTGACATCTGACTATTTTCCTCTCCAGAGTTCTTGAAATTTTGCGCTTTCGACCACGCCTAGGTTTGTTTCAGAATTTGTCTCCTTGTACTTCGCAATGATGCAACGTACAGTAGTTGTAGACACTGTGAAGCGCTTGGAAATAGCAGTATAGCCTTCCCCCTTATCATGAGCCTCGACTATCTTCTTTCTGAGCTCAAGACTGATTTCCTTTGTCTTTGGCATGGTGAGTAGGAGTAGTAGTATAGTCCCTCTCAATAAGGAATTCAAGTGTCTGTTTCTTGGAGTCCTTTTATGCTGATTGAATGCTCAGGTGTGGCTTGAAAGCTGATTGGTTGATTAGGTGTGGTTTGAAAGCTGATTGATTGATTAGGTGTGTTTTGAAAGCAAAAATTCACATGGGGGCTAATATTTTTGACCAACTCATTTTTCACTATATTTGATATAAAGCAAGCCTAAAAACTTTTTATTTTCCAAAATGTACCAAAAGCTACTAAATAGCACTAGTGAATGGTTGATTATATCAAGTTTCATCAATGCTGGAAACATTAGGAAGAATTTTAGGAAAATGTTCCATAACTCCTGGGGGGCTAATAATTTAGGCCTAAACTGTATTTATGTGTTGTTCTTCCCTTAAGTTTCCCCGTGCCTTTACCGCTGCTCTGGCTGCTGTGCCTCATTTTCGTTGATGCTATTCCTGAAGGTCTTACTCATCCTCTTCTTCGCGCTCTGCCAAGTCAAAGGATAAGTCACTGTCTGATTGCTTGTCTTCACTTCTCTCATCGCTGGAACCTGTTTAGATGTTACAGTCTTAGAGTTTCAACGTTTGCCTGCAGAATTTCTCTCAGACCTTCCTTTAGGTCTTCCTGTATTTCTCCTTCCTTTTTGCACAGTCTTAATTTCTCTTCTTCTGTATCTTCTCTTTCCACATTGTCAAACCTAGAGTCTGTGCCTCTCTCATGTCTACTGTCGTCAGCATCACCAGTGGGGCTGACTTTTTTTTTAACTTACAATTCTTCCGTCCAGGCCAGAGCTTGATAAGTGGTAACTCTGCAAATGACTCTTCAAGCTCACGTTGTGATTGAAGCTTTTGTCACATTGCAGACACTTAAAAGGCCTCTCTCCTGTGTGCAGACGCATGTGGGACTTCAGGTGTCCCGCCTGGTTGAAGCTGCGTTCGCACTCTGAACATTTATGCGGTTTCAATCCTGTGTGCACAATAGAGTGTCTCCGAAGATGACGTGCACTCCTATATTCATTCCCACAAACTTCACATTTGGGCTTCTTTGATATTCTGTGTTTTGCCAAGTGGTACAAGCGTCTTTTATAGGTGGAAAATGTCTCTGGACAGTGAGGACATTTATAGGGATCTGTGCTATCTTCATGGGTCTGCTGATGTTTTAGTTTGTCCAGCTTTGTTTTGAAGGCAACGTGGCAGTATTTACACAGATGGTCATATGTTTCATCGTGGATTCTGCTGTGAGATTTCAGAGACAGCTCATTAACACATCTTTTGCCACATATATTGCAGGAATAGGGCTTTACTTTGTGCTCACATGTGTGAGACTTCAGGAAAAAACGTCCACACTCTGTGCAGAGCCCTTTATTATACAAATCTTGTTCCTCTCCGCTTTCTCTTTCCTCTTCAGACTCCTTTGTGAGCGTTTCAGTGAAATCCTCAGTTGGTTCCCATTCCAAATCTGAACTCACCCCACCTTCAACCCCTTGCTCTCCTTCATCTGACGGATCACTTTCTTCATCACTGAACGTAACAATCTCAGAGAGAACTGTGCTGCTGGGGTTGCCATCAGTAGAGATTTTCTGTGAACAATACAACGACAACAATGAAAACCTGGAATAGGAAAAATGTCTAAGTCTATACAGCCCAGGATATTAAGGACAAATGACCAAGAAGGCGGCAGTCCCCTTTATGATTTAGTATTCAAATACATTATATATGAGAAGTCAGCCCATGTGCAAACAGTTGAGGCCGTAATAGCCTGCCAGTTTAGGAAAACGCTCTGCAGATACTACAGATAAGAGGGATGATGTGACACTATACATTATGCATTTATTTCTCATCACTCCTTTCATAATGAGCCCTGACAGTAGACAGCCACTGTGAGCACGGCTGCAGCTGCTCTGTTTGGCTATGAATATGCTTAGTGCTCAGGGGCCGTATTCACAAAGGATCTTAGGGCTAAAAGTAGCTCCTAACTGGCGAATTTAGGAGAAACTCCTAAACATAATGGGCGTGTCAGTCTTAAATTTAGGACTCCTAATTGTATTCACTAAGAGCAATTCAGAAAGTATTTTAGGCCTAAAAGTAGCACCTAAGTTTAGGAGAGCTTAAAAGTCCTCGAGAGGACTCCTAACTCAGTAAGACCTATTCACAAAGAATCTGAAAATGGCTGCGAGACTAAATGTTTTGGAGACAATGGAAGACTGTGAATTGATCAAGAGATATAGGCAAAATCGTGAGGGTATCACACTTGTTGTGGAATTAGTGCGGGATGCAATAACATCCCGACTAACAGGAATAACCCGATTAGTCCGGAAATAAAATGTTTGGCAACACTACGATATTTAGCAACAGGGAAAATGCAACTTTGCAATGCCGAAGATTTAGGAATATCGCAACCATCAGTCAGCCGTGCCATAAACCAAACCATCAACGCGCTCTCTAGACCACATATCATCCAACAGTTTATCCGGTTTCCTTTGGACAATCAACAACTACACAGGATCAAAGCCAACTTCATGGCAATTGCAGGTATGCCCGGTGTGGTCGGTGCTATTGACGGGACGCACATAAAAATAATTGCGCCATCAAAAGATGAGGACGTGTTCGTCAATAGAAAGAAAGTACATTCCATCAACACGCAGATTGTTTTCATTCATCATGATAGGGGGACTTGAACGGCGGTATGGGCTGTTATTGAAAGTGTTTAAGTGCTGGAAATATGCTCATTGGATAATAGTTTGCAGGGTGCTTTTAATTGCCTCCTTGATTTAATGCAATTTACGTATTTTTATTGTTTGCTCTCTCTCTTTAACGTGCATATACAACGTCATTATCGTGGTCTGCACAAACTTGTCATCATGCGTGTATTCTGCTAACTGCACTGTCCATAACTATTTGATAGGAATACATTTCTAGCCTAGGCTATTTCCTTGTTTTATTGGGCTCGTTTGTGGGATGTTGCGGATGAGTTTCACCGAGACCGCCTGCTCTGAACAACCAATCACCGTACTGACCGCTTCTAAACTCATGCACGAGAATCGACGTCATCCATAGCAACGGCGCGTCACTCTTAGTGATTTATCCTTAGTATGAGTAGGTCTCAGCGGCTTTGTGAATAACTTTTAAGAAAAAACTCCTACGTAAAATGTTTTAGCGCAAGTTAGGAGCACTCCTAGCGGTAAGATAAAATGCTTTGTAAATACGGCCCCAGATTTGTAGTTGTATCCATGATGCTATAGATAAGGCTCTTAACTGCTATTTGCATTAGCCAATAAACATTATTCAGGCATTTTTATTTCCTTAAAGGATTTTACCCTTCAGAGCTTCTACTATATGCAACAGATGTATTAATACACCACAGAACTTCAGGAAAACAGTAACTTCAGCAAGAATAAGCCCTGCATTGACTTAGTGTTACACAAGTAATACTGTAAACTAGTCATTAGCATAACAACCAGAGCATAGTGGCAGTCTACTAAATAATTAATCATTATTTTATTCAGTCTTTCTCTCAAGATCACAAGGAATGCAAAGCAAAAACATATTCTTGTCCTTCTAAGGCTTTAGGATGGAGTAGGTTAGGAGGTCATTATTTACAGTCAGTGTGGATATGTTGTGTGATTATAATCCTACCTGATGGGTCTCTGGCGTTACGTCTATATCTTCTGTTAGGGGTTGATCTTCAGCTGTGGGCACGCTGGCATCGACTTGGCTTTTCCACTGGTGTCTATAGTCACACTGAACACACTGTCGGTTCAAGATGATGAGCTCGCCATAGGTGACCTTCTCCATCTGAAGTTTGCATCCACATGACGGGCACTTACGGCGGAACAACTGGAAGAGGCAGCGTTCATTCACAACATGCTTTGCTTTTACCTGCAGAGGAGCAGCTCTGAAAGGAAATTAAAACAATTGTTAAATGTAATGCAAACTGAAAAAAATCCACAAACCGTTGAGAACGTTTAACTCACTCCTGATTGTTCAGATCCACATTCTTAATTTTGAGTTGTATCTGGGGGTATCCAGAAGAGACAGCATTCAAAGCATCAGGTGGATTTAAAGTTGAATCCTTAAGGTCACCACACTGAGGAGCAGCACCTTGGTTATCCACAGGCTTCTACACAAAGGACAAAAGTAAAGGATTGTAGTTGAACAAAGGTTTGTACAATAATGGCAGGTCCCTACCTTGCTTAATGGTAAAGTTTGCCCCTGATGTTCTAAGCAAAATCACAGGCCAAGCATTCATTCCATTCCTAACAAGCAGCACACTAGGACATTAAACATTTGTTTCAGAGCACCTGAGAGCACCATGAATATGTGTGTACTAACTGGACAATCTGTATACTAAACACCATCATGGTTAATGGCTACATTAGCCTGTAGATGTGGGCAGTGGGATAACAGAATTTCACAGACTGGGCAGCAGTAACACAGTAAGTGCTCATTACACTGTGTGTGACCTCAACAGCACTGTGGGGATGAGGCAATGTGCCATTAAGCACCTGTCGGAGTACAAGCAGCCTTTAAACCGGGCTGTGCCCCACGTTAGGTGGATTAGCACACTAATGTATGAATGTTAAACAATGTGGACGTGATTTACTTGACAGTGGACAGCAAATCTGTTTTAAATGAAGGATGCTGATTGGCACATTTCACTGTGGTTATTGCGTCATGAAGCATGTTGAGTGTTTATGACGGGAATACAAAAAAGACTTAGTTACATTAGTTATTCCATTTAATAGGTCTCAGATATTAATTCTTAACTGATTTTATCGGGAAAAGAGGTATGGATTTACTCAGTTTAAACAGCATAGGCCTACACACAATTAATTTAACAATTGATCTAGCATATTATATTAAAGGAAAACATGCAAAACTCCCAAAGGTATGTATATGATTATTAGATTAACATTCCGCATATATCCAGCTTTATTAGAATGTCGTGACTTTATTAGACACTCAACAAAAAATATGTTACACTCAAACTAGACTCACAACATAGTGTGGGCTCTCCAGCAGCTCTTCTGGCTCTTCTGGCTCTTCTGGCTCTGCCTTGACCGTCACTGAGGGGACAGCACTGGGCTTCAGCTGGACCGTGTCTGCCGCCGTACTCAGGTGCTCAAAACAGTCATCAGTAAAGTGTTCATTACATATGGTGATGTCAGTCCAGCACGATTCTTTAAGTTGTTGCTTGTTTTCTTCGAAAAGAAACTGAACCCACTCCAGCCTCCTGTCCGGATCCTCAGGTAACTTGAAGCGTTGCGCATGGCGACTCAAAGAACAACATCCTAGGACGGAGCACATGCTGGCGTTAGACCTTTATATATACAGTCTATGGGTTAGATCCTATGGTTAGACCTGCCCTCCAGATTTAAAAGTGCCGGACAGTTTAATGTTTACAATTTACGAGGACTTGACTGACTTCCACTGCTTACAGTTGCAAGCTAGCAGTTGGACATTTAGCTAGTGGCTGTAGTAACGGAAGGGGCGGGGTTGTATGGCAGGGGCAGCTTGGTTTGCTATAAGGCGTATCCCGGCTTTATGTTCGATCATATCAACCTGTAGTTAGTATTTGTCCAGTATTGTACTATAATGCTACATTGATTTCGAGTCATTGGGTAAAATGATATTTCAATTAAGAATTTTCATTAAAAAAATAGCAGAATGTTCATGAAAATATTCATTTAAATTAGGAAAACCACTCAAATCTTATGAAAATAGGTGTTTCTACCCTACTTGTCTCGTGTAGTTCGTAAAGCAGTATTGATTTGGAGTCAGTGGATCACTTATCATGGAAGCTGTTATGTATAAATAAATTAGATGTTTTAATGTGTAAACGTTGATATTCTCACAACAATATTCATTAAAATATAGAATTAACTAGTGAGTTTGTCCTATGTGTCCAGTTTAGTGTCATAACGCTGCATTTATTTGGTAGATTTTATTACTATTGAAACAAATTCAAGAACAAATGACACCAAACCAATGCAGAATTATAAAGCATTTCTAATAAAAATATGAGATTAACTTTATATAACAACATTGTGAAATATTTCACATTTAAAACCAAAAAGAAAACCAACAAGCACTGTGCATAAGCAGTTTAATTTGTACTCAGTTAGTCTCTATACACAACAGTGAACAGGATTCATGCATGTGTGTTGCATTACAGTCATTGAGTCTTAACATTTAAAAACAATGAAGTTTGAAAAGAGAAACTGTGCTCAAGATTGGTTTATACTCAAAATGTTCAAATATACAACATTAAACAGCACACTTTTGTATGGCACCCTAAACTGATTTTGCCATAAGGAATACTCAACTCAATAACCTTTTTTTTTATGTTAGGTTTCTTCACTTCAATCATTTCCTGGTCTCCCCTTTGCTTCACTAATATGTTATTGTTCTGGCTGCTGTGCCATTTTTTTCAAAATCAGAGTCAATGTTTGGGGTCAATCAGTCTTTGTTGAGTCAAAGGACGCATTGCTTTCTGTTGGCTCATCTTCACTTTCTTTTTCACTGCAGCGCCTTCTCTTCGCTGGCCTTGCATTAGTCCCTTCTTCATTTCTCTTTGGCCTTCCTACGGGTCTACCTGTGCTCTTCTTTTTACGTTTTGGCTTAACTGTTCTCTTCTTCTGCACCTCCTCTTCTTCATCATCATGTTCTTTCATATTGTTGTCTAACCCAGAGACTGTGTCTCTCTTGTTTCCATACTCCTGACCATCACCAGGGTTGCTTACAGTTTTTATTATTTTACCCTTCTTCGGTTTAGGTCCTGAGCCCGATGAGTGGTAACGCTGGACATGACTCTTCAGGCTCACATTGTGATTAAAACTTTGCTCACAATGCTGGCATTTAAAAGGCCTCTCCCCTGTGTGAACACGCATATGGGATTGCAGGTGGCTTGCCTGGCTGAAGTCACGTTGGCACACTGAACACTTATGGCGCTTCACTCCTGTGTGCACAGCTATGTGCCTGTGAAGAGCATTGGACTCGGCAAAGTCAAGATTGCAGATGTGACATTTTAAGACGCGGTGAACTCTCAGGTGGGATCTGCGTGCGTTATTTGTGGTAAATGTCTCTGAACAGTCAGTACATTTGTAGGGTTTTCGTTCAGTTATGTGGATCTGCTCGTGAGTGATTTTGTCCACTTTTGTTTTGAATGTAACATTGCAGTATTTGCATGGATGTTCATAGTTTTCATCGTGGATCCTGTTGTGAGCGTTTAGTGCGACCTCACTAACACATCTCCTACCACAAGTATTGCAAGCATAGGGTCTTGTTTTGTGTTTACATGTGTGAGACTTCTGTTTATTAAAAAACGTGCCACACTCGGTGCAGAGCTGACTGTGTGTGAGGGCAAGTGGAGGACAAACCCCGTCGATTTCCTCTTCAGATTCGGTTTCCGCTTCAGATTCTCCATGAAGCTCGTTCAGCAGTAAAAGTTCCTCCTCTGGAACCCAATCCTGGTCTGAGTTACTTTCATCACCTGACTCCTCTGATTCCTCCATGGGATCACTCTCCTCAGTGCTCTTAAAAGTTTTAAGGACAAGAATGGGTATAAGTAAGTAAAAGTGAACATGTTCAGTACAGGATTAATATTACAGCCAGACAAAAGAAGAGTTGGTTCATTCATTTATCATTCAGTCTTTGAGATATCAAATAATAGTACAAAACTAGTTCTACTCACAACTGTCCAAAGCAACCAAAGGATATTCAGTTTACAGTTTTAGAATAGAACAGGTAGAATCATCAAAACCTCCCATTGAGAAGTTCAAGCATCTTTTCACTGCTTGATCAATTACTTTAACTTTTTATCGGATTTACAATATAGTCCTAAAATCCACACTGACTGTTGTATAAATGTATGTCAATTGACCGATTGTTTAAGCTCTACCTATTTAGGCTACAATAGTCAACACAAAAATCCACTGCATAAAATTCCAATAATAAAAAACGTAATTGTGAAAATATTGGAGTGTATCTTGCATATTCATTTAATTTAAAAAAAATTGGAATGCACAAATCTATTTAAAAAAGGAGACTTAGCTCTTAGCAGAGTGTTTGGATATGTTTTAGTTTGTCTGACAATGGAAGTCCTACCTGTTGGGTCTCTGAAGTTGTGTCGACACTGGCATTGACTTGGCTTTTCCACTGGTTCCTGTACTCACACTGAAGGCACTCTTGGTTCACAACGATGAGCACCCCATAGATGACCTTCTCTGTCTTTACTTTAGAGCCACATGACGGGCACTTGTGGCTGAACAACTGGAGGAGACATTTTTCATTCACAACGTACCTCCCTTTCATCTGCAGAAGTGCAGCTCTGAGGAATCAGTGAATCAAAAATATGAGATACAACATTAGAAAGTCTCATCTAATTTTATCGAAGTAAAACTGTAAAGAAGGATTCACTTACTTTTTCCTAATAATATCAATGTTCACAACGTTGTGTAGCATTTGCCCATAATCAGATGTCTCTGAAGCATAACTTGGTGCTGGGCTTTCTTGGTCATCTGCAGATTAAATGTAACCTTCACCATTATAAACATGAAAAAAATACATTTGAATTAATACCAATTGTATTGTTAAACCTTACCCCTTGAAGTTAGTTCTGATTCTTCAGGATAGTAAGATGGACGATCACATGTACTTAGTTCTTCAGGCTTCTACACAAAGTGACACACAGGGTTACATACAGGTAATACATGTGTCCTCCTCACATGGCAGTATGGCAGGTCACTGAACATCTCTGCCGTCCACTAACAAAATATTTTCTGTCCCTTCTGAAATCTATGTAGGATGTAAAGACTAAATAACTGGAACCAGACTAGAAATTGACCATTTCAACTCAGGAATTGCTTTACAAAAAGTCTATTACCTAAACTAAAGAAAAATATGCCCAGATGGCCTAATTGTTCTCACTGCTACAGCCAACATTCATCCTGTATTTGGCAAGTGGTAGTTGCTAATTTAATTCACTGTCTCCAACAAAGACATGACACATGCTCAATAATTACAACATCAACAGTCATAGGGGTTATTGCAATGATATGAGACATGTCAATACAAACATTTAACAATTACAAGTGAGTGAATCATTTGGATACAATGTACTCTACATGTTGCATTTAGCACACACACATTAATATAACCCTGGTTGGTGGTTAGTGTGTCATCACTTTAATCGATAAAATAATGAACACCAAAACATTGAACACACCAAATTGCTCTTCTTGACAATTATATGTGCACTGCGGTTCTGGCCTACGTTTAAATGATAGATATAAATGATTGATGTATTTATTGAGAAATGAATGGCAATGTAAAAACCTTTTTAAAAACCTGTGTAATGATAAACTGTGTGCTCACTAGTGAGGATATCCCAATCTACCCAGCCAGATGTGGTATTTAAACAAACACACCAAAAACGAAATGCAGTGTCAATAGCTATGGTAAAAAGTAATATATGGCATTTCGTTGATGTGCTGTTAAATAGGAATGAGTAACTTGTGTACACTGTATGTGCATCTATTATAAATACAGACTAACCACATATTGTGGGCTCTCCATAGGTTCCTCTGGTTCTGACTTGACACACACTGATGGGACAGCATTGGACCTGAGCTGGGCCGTGCCAGGCAGGGGTTCAAAACAGTCTCCAGTAAAGTGTTCATTGCAAATGGTGATTTTAGTCCAGCACGATTCCTTAAGTCGCTGTTCATTGGCTTCCAGGATGAACTGAACCCACTGCAGCCTCCTCTCCGGATCCTCCGGTATCTTAAACCGTCTGGCACCACGACGCCATGAATCACATCCCAGGACGGAGCACATCCTGGAGATTTAAAGGATCTCTTCCCGTTTTAATGTGGCGGGTTAATGTAATGTTTGTAGGGACTGCAAGACTCGTAAGGTCCCAAACAGTAAAAGGCTAAGTGCTAGCTTGTGGTTTCGCGGGTTATGGCTAGAAGGGATCCGTCTTGTGTAAAACGCTCGCGAGAGTTTGCAAGTCACGTGGCTGAATGTTTACGTTTGGCAGGCAGCCTGACGATCGTTAACATCAGTGGGCCACAGCAAATGATGGTGAGAAGCTAAACTATCTATTAATTATGTCAATTACAGGGAGTGTGATTGTTAAAATAGGGTGTTAGCGGTCTTGCTGTTCAAAGAAGAACGACAACACTGTAGATCACCAACACTATGGTTTATTTTTTATTCACAGGCAAGTCAACGTTGTCGCAGTAAAAGTCCCAAGATAGCTCCTGGTGCAATAAAATGTTCCCTTTCAGTATTTTACTATTATGTCTGATGTTTCTCTATTAATATTGCTGCTGCATTAATGTGTATGTTGCATGTTACTGCTGTAGATGTGTTCCCAAGCCGCTCCGATTACAACGAGAGTTACAACGAGAACGTGACGTCATATTTACACAATACGGATCCCTTGCTGGGTTGAATAGCGGGGTTGGCTTGGTTTGAGTTAAGGCGTATCCCGGCTTGTTGGAATCATGGTTGGAATCAAGGGAATTACCATTGTATATACACATCCCTGGCCCACTGTGTGTGTGTGTGTGTGTGTGTGTGTGTGTGTGTGTGTGTGTGTGTGTGTGTGTGTGTGTGTGTGTGTGTGTGTGTGTGTGTGTGTGTGTGTGTGTGTGTGTGTGTGTGTGTGTGTGTGTGTGTGTGTGTGTGTGTGTGTGTGTGTGTGTGTGTGTGTGTGTCCTTCTCTGAGAGAGCAGATTGGCTCTCTGAGAGGAGACTCCTCTTGACAAAAGCAGCGCTGGCTCAGACAGACTCAACAAACCACCTGCATCTGACCTGAACTAGTTCTGTTTGAATGTCCTAACTTTCCACAAATGTTCAACAGTCATGGAGATTAAGTTCAATAAGTCACAAAAACAGTTGTGGTGGATCAAAACTGTAAGAAAGAATGCCAACACGCACACGTGTGTGTGTGTGTGTGTGTGTGTGTGTGTGTGTGTGTGTGTGTGTGTGTGTGTGTGTGTGTGTGTGTGTGTGTGTGTGTGTGTGTGTGTGTGTGTGTGTGCCTACTAAGAATACGTGTGTTTCGGTTTCCACCAGGTTTCCACCATAGTTTCCACCTATGGTTTCCACACAGACTAATGGACAACATGCAGGTCTGTCAAGTTTCCAGCAGGTGGCGCTGATTAAAAGGTTTTGCTGTTGCCAGTCAGCAGTTACTATGGTACTATGGTGATACTGCATTTGGCTTTTTAAAGTCACCTGGATTTCAAATAACTACATACGCAGTTTTAACTCACAATGTCCTACTCATAGACTGGGGTCCTACTCTGTTTAAATACACCCCCTGAGTTCCATAGTCATACATTCTCAAAAGGTGACCTGTGTAGCTCTGTAGCTCTGTAGCCTACTGTAAAGCAGTTAACAGATTCAATCCCCCCCAAGTCAAGAAACATATGTTTTCCATGAGGTGGAGCATACTGTATCTCATGTTTTGTGTCTCAGAGGAACTGTAAATAGTAATAATCCTCAAGAGTCAATACATTCCATCTTTTAACTTTTTAATGTATGTAGGGCCAACACTTGACCACACCATTTTTATCATTTTATTCATGTCCTCATTGTCCTGTAATGTATCGTACTTTAATGTTTTGCTGAAGGTTAAAGATTGGGTAGGTGAGGAGAAACAAGCTCGAGTGCGCTAGAATTTGAAGCCGGAGAAAATCTGCCACTTCCTTACAGAGCCCCTCCTCCAACACACACGAACGCTCACATGACCAATGAGGGCACGAGATAAGTTTGTGCAAAGATGGAAGGCTGACAGGCAGGTAGGCCCATATGGCCATCCAGTTATTTTAGCCAGGCCGGCTAAAATGATTGGTCGTGCTTTTTACAGCACTACGGCTTCCACAGATGAAATGTTGTTATGGATTTTTTTGTCAAAACACTTTTATATTCATTGCTATCGGGTTGTTAAGAGCATTCCATGGAATATAACAAAAAGTGTATCTCGGGCCGGTTTCTCAAACTTACCTACCCCACCTTTAATTTCAACATATAAAAATGTGTTTAGAATCCTAAAATGTATACATGAGTGTGAAGAGCCCCAGTTTTAAACTCCACTGTGAAATTATTTTTAACTTTTAAAAAGCATGTTTTTGTTGAGCAGCTGTAACCTTAAGCACTCCTGCTTACTTTTCAATCAGTACATATCTTGGCCTGATGTTACATCTTATAATATTGACTTTTCACTGACGTGTGGGTTAAAATATGTCAGAGTCAGGTTTCTGGGTTAATACGGCCCCTAAACAAACAGGAATGCCAATCAAACTGCAGCCTTTATATCAGGCTTGTGTTGCAGGTGGTGACAAGTTACTCTCCTGAGTCCCTCTGGAGATGAATCACCAATGTCCGAAAAACATACAAGGGCTTTATGACATGTGAAAGAAATGATAGGGCTTTGTGGATTGACTTACTTTCCCTCAGGGTGTTAGAGGATGTCTGCTTCCTGCAGATCTGAGAAGTTGTTCCATGTGTCCATTAATCATAGCAACATATCCGCCCTTAGGTGGCCAGTCGATCAATACCTCATCACACTGCAACAATGTTAGAGCAGCAACAATCGTGATGATCGATTCATATTTAGTCAGTTTCCTATGCAAAAACTACATATATTGTGTCTTCCGCCACTTAAATTGAGATATACTGTTTTTCTCAATTGTATTTTATATTGAAGTGAATATCAGATCCCCTATAGCCCTATATAAAAAAACAAATGAGCAGTTTAATAAACAATAACAAATATCATTAGTAGCAGCACTAATCAAAATTCATTTGTATCCTTGGGTTTGGTTATTTGCTTGTGATATGTAGACACTATTGTTTAGCCAACTGACTAATACTACAAAGAAATATGAGTCAAGGACAATCTGCATTTCAAAATATCCCTCTTAACTCTCTTACTTTGGTATCATCATTCTCCATCAGCATATTTGCTGAATGTGCTGGAACTTCAAAGGCTGATGCCTAGCAGGAATGTGCTGTAAAACTGTAAACATTAGGATGGGGCAATAAACCCGTCAGTTCACACAAACACCCAGCGTGAGAAGATAATTTCCACGGTTTACACAGCAACAAACCCATCCCTTTCATGGTGATCACAGCCAAAATTAAAATCCCATGTGACTGAAGCCATAGAATGGAGGAAAAACTGTTGTGAGAAGTGTAGAAAATGAAATTTCTTTTGGGTGTTTGAGCACAACAGGAATTTGACCCCTGACTCCCATTTACGTTCTATCCTCCTTCATCATGTTAATTCTGGGAAAGAGAGAGAGCTGCAGTCGAAACATGTAAGCTGCATTTCACATCCACAGAGGAATGTTGGCGTGTCCTCACAATGTTGTCAGTCAGAATGCCAAGATAAGAGCTCTGAGTTCATAAATAAGATTGATGGTGTTTCACATACCACCAGTTCCTGCTCTGTGTTTTCCCATACAAGCATCCGCACTATCTCACAAGTTCATATCCTCTCTGCCCAAGCCCAGCCAGGCATGCTTAGTCATTTTAACATATTCCCCATCCAACTCTCAAACCACAACACAGGAGACATTTAGCCTTTGCTTGTTCAGGTGTGAATATGAATAGAAAAAAGTTTCAACACTGGCACAAACATTGACATGAATAGATGACTTTAAAAGGTTGTGTATTGACCCTGAGATGCCACTTTATTGTTAGGAGGCCCTTTAACTGCCGGACCAAGAAAAAAGCTATGGAAAAATTATTTTTTTGCATTTTCTTATCAAATGGGCCACAAATAAGCACAAAAGCATTTTTTTTTTTTGACTGACCACACAGTTTTGTTTTTATGAGCCTCTACCAAATGGTCGAGCTGGCTTTCTATGGTAAAAGTACATTTTCAACAATCATCATATACCGTACAGTATTTTTATGCATCAAACTCAAATAAAACAGAAAATCAAATACATTTGTTTCTTTCATGGGAAATGAGCAATATATACAACCACATATATTCATAAAAGATAATCAATTCTAATTGTAAAAAAAGTAATGTAAAGTGTTTTTCATGATAAAAAAAATACTTGCTCATCTTACTGTATATGCTGAATTGGCCTGACAGGAAACCACTGGCCTAACAGCAAATGTCTATATCCTGTGTTGGTCTAACTTGCTCATCTGTGTGCAATTTTGGGCTGAATGCCATGCATGAAAGGGGCTCTATAAATTATTATCACTCTTTCACTCTGAGACTCATAAGGCAGTACTAGGTTTAGTAATATTACCATGAATCTAGCCATTTATTTACCATATTTTATTGGAAACATCTCTGAAACTCTGAAAAAGTCGTATTGCTAGCTTACCATAAAAGGCCAATTCGACAGATTGGTTGAGCATATTTTCAAAAAAATAATTACACCCTTGTTAAAACTTTTTTTGTGCATCCAGTTATCTCATTATGTTCAGTCAGTGCCCTGCCACTAAAATATGTCAAAAAGGATATGGTTACCTACAAAAGTTGACCAAAAAGAGTGGTTTCTTCAGCAGTGATTTTTAGCATTGCCAACTTTCTCAGTTGAAGCTAGCTGAAGGGCATTCTGTTTGAACCACAGTGACATTTAGAGGTTGTTTTGTGTATAACATGTCAACCAAAGGGTAGAGCTGGCTGAATCAGATGGAGTTACACCTTTTTTTTTTTTTTTCAATAAGATATCAAGACGCAAAATGTGCTCTACCAAATGGTGGTGCTGGCAGTTAAAGAGTTAAGAACAGTTTATTACAAAAAAAACTAGCTCTGATTTGATATACAGTGTATTCAACAAAGATGTTTAGGATCAAAAGGAAACGGATTGTGTTAGTCACTCCCTTAACCTAAGCTCTACAGGCTGAAAGGTTGTGTTAAGTATAAATGACCAAGAGTGTCTGTTAGCTTTCTACTTTTTTGCAACTTTGCATTACTATATGACATTTTTACTGTGTGAATTCCATAGAAAAAAAAGCTCCTTAACTGGCAACATTTCAACCCACCACACATATTTGTGTGTGTTGGGTTGAGTATTAGTTGTGTTGGGTGGTTGCTGGAAACATCGCTAATAAGCTCGAATTCCAGCATGCAGGTATACTTTTCAAGCGTATTCTTATGATGATTTGATACAAAGATCCAACCGGGCTTTTGTGGAAGTGCACACGAAAACCCTAGCAATTTTTTGTATGTCTCTGTCTTTGTAATGAAACACTATATGATTGTTAAATGTTGATTAAAGAAACAGCCTATCATTTAAAATGTGTGAAATCTTTCTCCCACAGGCACATTTTGTGTTGCACACACATAATGCATGCAGTGGGATGACTAGTGAAACATGTGAGTGGACCTGGATGGCACCATAACATTCATTGTTATTCTCATTGTCCTGCTACATTGTGAGGTCTCATTGTCAGCCAGCGCTGCTCAACCGCCCCAAACTGGTACAAGTCGATATCAGTGGTTCTGTGTGTGTGTGAGTGTGAGAGAGACAGAGAGAAAGAGAGAGAAGCATCCATCCTGAAACAGACACCACATAACAGAGCTCTCCATTCTCTCATCTTCATATCCAATGGCGTGTCCTGACATTGTTCATAAACACCTCTGGGGGTGAGTTAAAATGGAGGCAATAAAAGCGTTTATGACTGCAGCACATGTTAGCCAAGGTGGATGGAGGCACGCAGGAATTTCAAAAGGCATTAGCGGCTAATCTGGGAGAAACCTGTCTTTGTCAATTATTGGGTGACGTGTCCCAATGAGAATGTGATCTATGTCAAGCATGCTCTTCATGGCAAGAAGAGAACAAGAGAGCAGGCCACCCGAGAAAGTTGAACCCAAAAGAATGCGGCTCTGGTATTCATTAATGAAGAGCACTCTTCTCTGTGGTGGAGCGAGGACAAGAATGAGGAGATAGGGTGACAAAGTGAGAGAGAGAAGGGAATGAAAAAGGAAGGCAACATTTACCAGAATAACCTTTTCAAAGAAGTATGAACGAAGCTGAGATCATCTTTATGCTAGCAAATAGATGGAAGATATGTTTGGCCAAAATCCTCTAAATGAAAAAGAAACACACAAGTCAATGAGCCAGGTAATGTATATTAGAATATTTTTATTGCTTTATGAAATGTTGCATGAATTCAACTGTAAAAGCCTTCATATTGTTTGAAGTTCACAGAAATGTCTGTTTGAAGTCAACACTAGGTTGGTTGTGTACAGCTTGACATGACCGTGATTGTCGGCACATAACTTACGACAAACATACATAAACTCTTTGGCATCCTGCTCAAAGCCCTATCGAACCTAAAATAACAATACAAACAAATCTGTAGAAAATATATAATAATAATAATAATAATAATAAACCTGCTTGTTAGTTCAAAGCTCACAGTAAACAAACAAAACAACACGGTGTCGTTTTTCAGCTTTTATCCCGCAATGGTGACCAAACCAGCAGAATCACCACATCAGGAAACACACTCACATACTGTAATCACACATGCAAACATACTTTGTTAAAGGAAAAAGTCATCAGAAAAACAGATGATGAAATCAACACCCTTTCAAAATCACAAACAACACCATGTCTGTTTCAGTTTGTCTTTAATATATTATGCATCTCACAGTTCACACACACCTCTAAACCTTTGCAGAACCAGCTGCGCGGGCTTCAGCAATATGGACAGCAAGAGCATTTAAATCAGCAGTGTCTCATGTGTTATAAGCTTAAATTATTGAACACAGGGAAGTCTTACACACAGATAAGATCCAAGTGATGGGAATGAGGTTACTCAGATTGACAATTCTTATTGGAGAGGGGGGGGGGTCACATAGATAACCTTTTATTGAATATTTGTCTTGAAGAGCAGGAGGCTTAAGTTAATATTTGGGGAATGTGGAAACCAGATAAGATAAATATGTAGCTTCTTAATTCACTGGGTTGGGAGAGGAGATAAAGGGGGTTATGAAGGGGGAAAGCAGCAAATATATATATTTATATAAATATTTAGGCATTCAATCTCTGAAAACATGTTGCCCTATTACAATCCACAATACTGTCCAAGTACCTCAGAAGATTAGTCTTTTCTCACCCAGCCGGGCAGACTGCCTGCAGCTGTCCAGCTTAGTGAGAGGGAGTGAGGCGGAGCACAGCTCTGTCTCTAATAATGTGAAAATGGTCCTCATTTTTTTTCGTGCATTGGCCACTTTCCACGACATTCTTGAATCCAATATTCAATCCACTCTTTTCAAAGACTTGCACTCTTCACAGATTCTCAGAATTGTTATTTTCTCTCATTCAAAATCCACCTCCCGGTTCTTTAAATGAAGATTTCCACAGCCTCTGAATCCAGCTCATCCAGGCCTCTGAAGGGGTTTAATAGCAACTTCTTAGGCGCTGCCTTGTCTGGAAGAAAAAAAAAAGAGATAGAATGAATAATTTTAGAAATGCTTTTAGGCTAAACCAGTGGAAAAATGTCCCAGATACAGCTCAGCTATTAATGACTAAAGGTTAACAGAGATTTTCCACATTCTAGCAGACCACTCTGGTAAATATGCTCAGTCAACAGATCCACATTATTTCCTAACCATGCACATTCCTGAAAGCCCACATTATGAACCATGACCTGGACAGATGGCATCTGATTGGCTGGTTAAGCAGCAGTGTGGTTAATCAATCTGAAAATCCATGAAGCCGGGGTCCAAAACTCCTTTCATGAAGAGTATTAAAAAGCTGTGTGTGTGTATGTTTTGTATAGCGGACTCTGAACTTGTGAACGCTTGTTTATTCATGTTTGCAAATAATTTATCCTTCAGGTTCAGCATTCTCTGATGGTTTCTTGGCATCGTAAAGAAACTCACGTATGCGTATTTGATAGATCACTCACCACTGTTGAGCTTAGTCGTGCTGGCAGCCTCTTTGGCTTTCGTCCCCTCCACCTGCATCTCGAGCGTTCCAGGCTCAGACTGAGCGGAGAACTGATGGCTTGGCAAAGTCTGATCGTCTGAGAGACTCTTACCTAAAGAACAACAGTGCCTGTCAGAAGTGCTTTCGTCTTTTATCGAAATGTTTACCCACAAACAATACTTTTTATGTTTGAATATAATGTACAGAGTTGACCCTTAGGCTATGCTTTGCTGTTTACCTCGACTCCTTGTGTTGCTCAAGGCGGCGCTGATGGAGGGGGTGGAGGAGGCGGGTCGGAGAGATGCCCCCACTGTATTCAGGAGGTTTGGGCGGGGGCTGTGCTCGTCCTTCCTCCCTTGGTCCTGGTGCAGCCGCTGGTTGAGGATCTTGATCACAGCGTCCTTCTCCAAAATCTGAGCGTAAAGGGCACGGATCCTGTTCTCCATCTCCTGATTCCTGTAGTCAGCCACCGGCAGGTCCTCGTTGAAGCTGTTGTTGGAGGAGTGGCAAGGCGAGTGGTTAATGATGGTGGTGTCTCTGCAAAAGGAAATGACAACGTGCAGATGTTAACTCCAATTCAAATGAGCAAAAACGTGTACTTGTAATGTTTTGAAAAATGTGAAGCTAAGTTCTTTACCTCTGTGCAGCGGCGGTGGCAGCCACCTCCATGGCAAACTGCCTCATGGTGCTTTCTTCCAGGTACTTCTGCTCCCAGCGCACCATGTCGGCCTCGAGGGCCAGGATTCGCTCCTCGCGCTCATGCAGGCGCTCTTGGAGGGAGCCCATTGTCACTCCTGGTGGCTGAGTCTGCCTCTGAGGTGGAGATAGAAAATATTGAATACAGACGCCAAAAAACAACTAAAAACGACTACTAGAGAAATCAACGTTTTTCCTAGTTTTCCTAAGACAGGATGTTTACCTGTTGTGCCCTCAGAGTCCTCAGCTCCTGCTCTAGTCGCGTCCTCAGCTTCATCTCCAGGGTCTCCCTCTTCTCACAGGTGGACTGCAGCTGAGCCAGCGCACCCTGAAGTCTCTCAACCTTCTCCACATAAGCCCTCTTCCTCCTCAACTCGTCTTCAAGCTGGCGGCCTCGTCCACGAGCTGTGTCCAGCGCGTCCTCGAGATGCTTTGACCTTTTGTTCTGCTCCTCCACTGTGGATCGCAATCGCTCCAACTCCCGCTCTACGCGCTCCTTCTCAAAGTTCTGCTCCTCATCTGAAGGAAAGAAAAAGATGGGTGGGATGGTTAGTTGCATTTTTTATAAACGTGGGAATGATTTTTTTTTTTGCAGTTTGGACCTAAGTGCTATTGGATGAAATGTGAAATAATTCCCAATCTGTCTGAAGTTCCTTCTCAAATACATATGTGCATCAATCCATGATTACTCCCTCCTAAATCCAATCACAGTAATAAGTACCAGAGTTGCTACATGGTGGCCGGTGTTCTTCATTTAGCGAAGCACTCCTGGAATGCTGAGAGGAAGGAGGAGGAGGAAGGGGGAGAAAGCCGCCCTATCCCTTTGACCCACATAGCATTCCTCATCAAGGCCATACAAACACCAACACCCTGCTTGAGTCCAGTTCCTTAAACAGACAACATAAATCACACTAACAACAGGTGGGGGGACCTCATTTCCACTGCTGCTGTGTGATTTAGAGGCCGCTCGTTTCCCTTTGCAAAGAGGTGTGTGGATCGAATTCCCTATAACCAAGCCTTCTCCCCAAATAAGCCGAGGTTATGCAAGTGAAATTCCTTCATGCAGGATCCCTTGGCTACAAAAAGGGCCTCATGCTATGCTACCATCTGATCGAATCAAGCCTGTTGATAACAAAAGAAGGATATAACAGAGAGCTGGGGATTGGGGGGTGGGGGAGGTCTATCCAAACAGAAGGACATACTCACTTTGTTCAAGGAGTTTCGCCATGATGTGCTGGTTGTGGTCAGCTGCTTCTACTTCTTTAGCAACATGTGATCTGGCATTTTCCAAGTTTTCTGTATTGCAAGAAAGTTTGAGAATTAGATAACGTTGTAAACTGGATCTGATAAAAAATGGCAGAATACTTCATAGCTTTGTGTATGTGTGGCAGCACTTTATCCATACCTCTTAGGTCTCTGTTGAAATCCTGTAGCCTCCTGATCTCAGACACTAGCCTCTTCCTCAGTGTCTGCTCCAGGTTTTCCCTCTTACAGCTGCCCTGCATCATTGTCTCATAGGCCTCGGAAATACGCTGGATCTCCTGCTCCAGCTGAAAATGGGAAGAATAAGTAGCAAGGAAAGAGGAGATGGAGGATTGGAGGAAAGGAGCGCAGAAAAGAAGAAGAGGAATCTTTGGTTACTTCACATGCCAGGGAGGAACTGGAATGTTGAATCGTGTTGTTACAGTACATGCATATAGTATACATATAGGCCTGTATGGGTACATATGGGACTGTGTATACAGTACACTCAGTGTGTGTCTATGTGGTATAGTTCTGAGAAGGAATTCAAGCCCGCACCACTCCCTGAGAGACTGATTTATATCTACATTCCTGAGGGCTGATAGCTCTAGTTCCAGGTGTGAGAGCGCACAGGAGCGTGCACGTACACACCACAACGCACAAGTTAACACGCAACCACACAAACAGAGGTCTGGGAAGGCTGCCAGCGGAGGGAAGGTGTGCATGCCTGTGCCTGGGTTGAGGAAACGGCAAAGAGAAACCCACCATTATAGCAGTCACACAGGCATGTTTACCCAGGGCTGCGGCCTGACGGAGAAAACTTTCCAACCCTGGTAATTATCATTCTTTAAGGCTGAGGCAAGGCAACGGCCATGTGACATAACTCCAATAGAGAGCCGGGTGGATTTTACAAAGTTTGGCTGAGGTGTCAAATATCTCTGAAGCTGTTGTTCCACCATGATGAACAAGAAATGTGCTCATTTTAGGCCAGATTCAATCAAAAAGAAAAAACCAGAAGAGAGAAGGTGGAATGGTTGTTATTTGGTGGAAAAAACAAAAAGGGACCTTTCACTTTTTACAAAGCAGCTCACCACCTGCCACGGACTCCCACCCCACCCCCATCAGCTGTGTGTGCGGGTCACAACCCGATCGACTGCTGTCTGACAAGCCCTAGATTAGGCTGAAAATCTATGGCCTCCATGAAACTAAAGCACACGCGCACACACACTCTCTGGCCTCCACAAGGTCAGCTCCACAATGAGAGGAGTGTGTAAACACAGTAGCAGGCTGTAACCTATGTTTGTGCCTCTGTGGTATGGAGGGTAGCAGCTGCTGATCTCCTCTGTCCCTTCCAGATGAGGGAGTGTGCCTGGAGTTGGACGTTAGGGAGACAACTGTTGACCGGGATTGTGTTTCGTAGACAGGTGGCTGAGTTTTTAGGATGATGTCTGTCTGGTCAACCATTTAAGAACTTTGGATTATGTCCCTCTGGAATTGAGTCGTGTTTGTGCCAACCTCTCATATTCTTATGAGTTTGTTTGTTATTGTCTAACTCCCCTGAATGAAATGTAAATCTAGCTTGAGTTTGCCTGTTTTCACTCCTTCAGCTAGATCTGTGAGATATGTCAAATGCAATAAATAATATGATTTCCTCTCCTTACCTTCTGAATACGGCCAGTCTTTTCCCTGTGTGCTTCCAGCTCTTGCCTCAGCCTCTCGTTCTCCATCAGCAGCAGCTCCACCTGGTTGGGCTCCTCCAAGCCAGCAGGTGGCAGACTGCTGAATGTGCTGTAGCAGGGCAGTTCAGCTTGCTGGACAGACTGGACATACCTATGAGAGACACATTTCTGAGTAAATAAACCGATTGTAGCCAGCTAAACTTTAAGGTATGAGAACTTCCTTTTTGAGCAACACATGTGAAATATCACTCTATTTTCGCCTATCCGTGAGCAGACAAGCCGACTCCAGTGGCTGGAAAGAATGTCAAAGCCTATATGAGGAACATACTTTTGTAAAAGCATCCCAGGAAACACAAGCATGTGAAAATATCTTGTTCCACTATGCCTGGCATTACAAACACCTGCAGGGTTGGACTTGTTCTCCTGTTAAGTATTTCAAGAAGCCAATCGGCTCGCAGGCTATGGTGTGACTCACATTGATAAGTATGTGTTTACGCATGTGAACACACCATGACGAGTACTAGTTGATTGGCTCTAGTACAAAAACTACTCCACAGAATATGATGTAATGTTAAAAAGGAGTTTAAAAAAACATGCACACACAATGACAGTGAGGTCTTTGTACCTGTGCTGCTGTGCTTGCACCTCCTGGGTCTGGTGAGGAATAAATCCTTGGCCCTGGATGGGGGCTGAGTAGTCTGGAGGGGGGCTGCGTTTGTCCATGCTCTGCCTCGGGCTCTGGAGGGCCGGCGGTGTGTAGTACGGCAGCTCAGGGTAGCTGTGAGAGGTGCTCCTGAGGGCTTCCGCTTTAGCAGCTGCATCATTCCTCTCCAGAGATATCTGCATGCAATGCTCACTGAGAGACCGAACATGGCTGCACTTCAGCTCCATCATATCTGCCTCTTCATGGAAGGCTCCCTCATGCAGGAGCCCCTCGTGGAGCTGCCTGACCGGGCCTGTAGGGGCCCAGTTAGAGGCCAGATACTGAGAGTGCACCTTGGCCTGCTCGTATGTTGGCAGCTCTTCGCCATGCAGCTGGTAGAGCTGGTAGCCACTCTCTGAGTGAAGGTAGTCTCCCTGGTGCTCCTGGCCCTGGGGCTCCTGCCTGGCAGAGAGCTGAGGGAACGGAGGCTCCTCCTGGTTGAGACTCTCCAGAGAGGAGCGTGGGCTCCTGCCCAGTTCACATCCACTGCTGGGTCCACTGTTGCTCCCACTGCCTCCACGCAGGGCCTGCTGCTGGATGGCTAATAAAGTGCGGGTGTCTGTGGGGTTTCCATAGCGCAGCTGCTCCTGGATCAGCCGGTGCAGGACCGTGCCAGACGGTTCTTCAGTGGATGACATATTGTTTCGAGTATGTTTATCTTCTCTAGCACTTGAGTTGAGTTTTTCTTGAAAATATATATTTTAAATCAGTTGTAAATCTGAAACAGAGCAAAAATAAAAGGGATTAAGTATAATCAGTCAAACAAATAAATTAAACACGAGACAACTAAAAAACACTAATGGATTCATATAGTAGATGAATAGCAGTGTTTGAGGAATGTAGGATTTTGGAATAACAACAACACTATCAACACTGAGATTGTAGATTTCCTTTTTTTGATCTCATTAATACAACACCTGTGATTGATGTTTACCTGGAGTATAACATTAAAACATTGTCTACTTTACAAACAGCGACAACATAGAGATGTGGAGACATTTTACACAGCAGGCACAAAAATGCATGCGCCAAACATTCCGATCTCACGGGGGAGCAAAAACACACAAAACCGCATTTTAAAATAACTTCATCTTTGGAGTTTAAACACGATTGTCCATTTTAAAGAATGTGAACTACTCGAAACTCCTTCACAACAAACAATACTCTCAAAAACTCGAACCAGAAGTTACGATGAAGCTACTTTCGTCATGTTTGTGATCGGTTTTTTCTATTGTTTAAAAAGGAAGATTAAAATAGGCTTTTCTTACCAGCTCACACTCTCATGATAACAAAACGTTGTTCTCGATGTCGAAGTAAAAAAAGTCAGAGTAATTCCACTTTTTCCATGAGTTTATAGAGTCAAACTTGTCTCATGTTGCTCCCCCTCGACGGGCTGCTCTCTCGCTGTGAAATGAATGTGAAGAGCAGGCGGCGATAATAAGTAACCGAGGAGGGACTGAGGTCGGAATGCCAGGAATGTAAAACGCGAGGTCCCTCTGGGATCAAAAGCGTAAAACCACACGGAGGGGGGGAGGCCGCACTGCGCTTAGCATTACCAATGAGGAGTTAAAAAGAAGTTTAGGAGAGGACATTTGAGCCTTGGAAATAAATGCTTTAATGCTCAGTGAAAGGGAAACATAGCTGTGTCGTTATCTGGCACACAATCTACTTTCTAGCACCATTTGTGTTGGGTTGCTATAAGAACTAATGCAGTTGTGGAAGGGGTATTCAGATCATTTAAAGTGGAATGTTGGAATATCTGAACAATATTTGACTTGTATGGTACAACACAAGTATTAGTAATAGTTCTCAATACGCTCAATGCCCCCTGTTAAAGCTTATATATTTATTAACTGATTATATGTTGTGCATGTAGAATCTTAATTTGAAAACTGTAATTATAAATATAGCCCACGTGGTAGATTAAAAACATTTATTTACAGTAATTTCCCTATATGAAGTATAAAGTAACATGGAAATAATGACCTAACACTACCTTAAACAAGTGCTACCTTAGATCTTTATTATTGATAGTTTGACTTGAATGTTGTTGTTGGTCAAGGTGAACCTAATTTGATCTTTACACCATTGTTTTTTTAATCATCACAATGTTTTATGTAGAATCTTAATCTGAGAAGTTATACTGGCTGTTCATAGTTGAGTAAAGAAAGCAACATTTATCTCTGAAAACCAGTAGTAAAAATATAAAGAGGCATACAATGGACACACTAAAGTTAAAGTTAAACTTAAATCTTTGCACCCCTAAAGTTTGGTTGCTTGTAATTTAGTATCCTGGAGGAATTCAAGCTCCTCTTCACTGCTGGACACGAGTAAAAGTATTCTTGTCTGTGAAAGTGTGTTGAGACTATGCATGCCTTAATGGTGTGTGTGTGTCTGCGTTGTGTGTGGCAGCTGTCCACTGGAATCTGAGGTCTGCATATGCCCCATTACTACAAACACAGTGGCTCTTTGTATCCGACATCACACTACACGGTGCAGAGCAGAGCCTGGAGAATGCCACACATGGGCACAAATCCCAAACATGCAGGGGTCGCGCTCCTGCTGAGACCAGGTTACTCAGAATCACAACATGTGTGGATGGCTGGAGGACAGTCAACCCTACATCCATTTACATATTAGGTAATGGCATTCACTAATTCCCAACCAGGGGTTCTTGTACCCTGGGGGAATCATTCCAGGAAGTACTTTTACAAATTGGGATAAGCTCAACTAATTTGAAATAAATTGATCAATCTAAATAATATACAAATTCAAAGTCAGAGTCAATAACAACACTAACCACGTGTAAGTGTATGAAACAAAAAAGGAAGAAATATAAATAAACAAAAAGCTAGCTAGAATGGTAAAAGTATCCACCTAATGTAATAGCCAAAAGTCTAAATAGCGTTCTCATCCGTCACTGAAAACATAAAATTCTTGCACCTCACACGACATTGTTTGAGACACCGATTAAGCACATTACCTTAATTAACTTGCTCCAGGCTCTGCATCGGGCCATACGAATGTCCCGTGGATTCTTAACAAGCCAGTCTTTGTAAAAGTCTTTGGTGAGCCACAAGTCCTTGAATTTCCATTTTCTATGCATAGCTGAAGGTCCCCTTATTGTTAGCTTTGTTGTGTGCTTGCCCCTGTTTAACCTGTATCCGGTTCCTTCAGACTCGTAGGTTACATGTAAAAGTTATTGAGTAAATCATTTTAACAGTTAGTTCAAAGTAGCTTTATGGATAAAGATTGCAACTCCTAACTCAATCTGCAACTCTCATTGGTTGTGAATGAGAAAGGGAACAAACTACCCTTAAAATTGACAGTTAAATCATATACAAATATCCACTATAATGTTATAGTTTATATCCAGTTTATTATATACAATGTTTGGAACATGAAGGGTACAGTTCGATCTAATTGGTTGTACAGTTTAATATATTTCTAAATCTCCTCCAGATTATTGACCAAACATCATGAACATCCATTTGTAGTTCCTTGAAGATATAAAATTCCCGCCTGGAGGAAGAAGCAAATCTTTATGATAGGTCTTATTTATGTCTGAGCCAAATGACAAGACTGAACTATTTATTATCCGCTTAAACCTAACGGCTATATTGAGGACTTTACACCGGGCCTTTTACTGAGGGCCCTTTAAATAGCAGAGATTTTAGACAGACTAATCATGTCTTCAGGCAGTGGAGGAAGCGACCAATAGGGAGGGTTGCAGATGCTACCCTGCTTTTGCATTATCTACATTTTCCCCACCAGAAGCCAAAACATGAGCAAACACATGCAAACTGAATTGGTAAAGAATGGGGTTAAATCAAAGCACAATTGTCATTGATTGTCTCTAAAGAATGTGGCCGCTGGCCTCAGGCTGATTATCTCATTAATCCCAAAAATCTATAGACCCAATGAGTTGCTACAAACTCACCATGGTATGTGCCTACATCTACTATCTGGCCTTTTCCTACTTAACACACAAACACACACACACACACAAACAAACACACACACACCACACACACACACACACACACACACACACACACACACACACACACACACACACACACACACACACACACACACACACACACACACACACACACATTCCCGTCATGTTTCAGATACTGCATACTCTTAAACGGGCTCCTTTAAAAAAACATGCAGACACTGCGTCTCTGTGGGCGGCACTCACACTGAGGCGAATGGTCAGCAAAGTGGAACATGTTTGCATTCCCCCTTCAGATCCAAATTGTGAAGCAGCACAGTCTCCACCTTTTTAAAGGTCTGCTCATGTCATTTAACACCACCTCACGACTTCCTCTATTCTGTGTGCGTGTGTGTGTGTGTGTGTGTGTGTGTGTGTGTGTGTGTGTGTGTGTGTGTGTGTGTATGTGTGTGTGTGTGTGTGTGTGTGTGTGTGTGTGTGTGTGTGTGTGTGTGTGTGTGTGTGTGTGTGTGTGTGTGTGTGTGTGTGTGTGTGTGTGTGTGTGTGTGTGTGTGTGTGTGTGTGTGTGTGTGTGTGTGTGTGTGTGTGTGTGTGTGTGTGTGTGTGCTGGTGGATAACGCCTCTGGCCATTTTGTCCTCCATTGTACCACACTTCCTGTGAACTTCCAAAGGAATGCAAGGCTGACCCTTTGAAAATTATAGACGCTTTCAAAAAGTCATTACAGGAGATGAACATCTAAAATGGCGTACCACTAAAATACCTTTCTAACTGTCTGTAGAAAACTCCAAAGCAGACAAAACGTTCATGAGTTATGCCTTGTTTGTTAAAAGAAGAGTGGGTTGGAGGAAAATAAAACACAATTGTGTAAAATCATATTGCTCTTGAGGTTTTGGTGGGAACATGAGCACAAATGAGGCAACAGTGAGAGTATTCAAACTACCAGTTACACATTTGGAAACAGTCTGGGTCTAAATTTACTCGTCTGAGCCGTCAGTATAAAAATGTCTTTGTCAAAGGGAGGGAGTGAAGAAGACAACGTGTGTGGGGGAGCCCTTAAAGGTACAAACTACTATTTCTGTATTTGTAAAATGATTGTTCCTTTTTTTACATATTTAATTAGGTGTTGGAGGGAGCCAGAGATCTAAGGATTGTAATGGCTAACATCTAATTCACTGTAATTGTTGTGCATATGTTCAAAACAAACAGTTGAGGCTTCACATGTAGAGATATGTATAGCACATGATGATGGCAATTACCTTCCTGTCAACTAAAAGCTGCAGTTGTTTAACCACATCAAGGTATTGACAAACAATCAATCCTTAACAACAACTCAACAACCGTGTAATAAATATAACCTACACCCCTTTGTAATTAAGACCTATTTTATGTATTCTAATCTGGGATGTTTTAAAAAGAGATGGAGGCTCATATATCACAAAACGATATATAGAAGCTGAAGGCTGTTTCACTTGTCATAGTTAAGATACGTGGTTATTTAAAGAGAGATTAGTCACAGTGTTAAAGTGAAGACCAAACAACAAGATGTTTCCCTCATGCAATTTAGTAGATTACTCCAGACAATCTGAGAGTGACAGTATCTGGCTTTAGACAAGATTTAAAGGGACTGTTTTTTTCTTAACAGGATGTATGTTACGGTGTCGGGCCCTGTGGGAAAGAATAGACACAGAACAGCAGACAAGGCCATCCGATATGGAAGGATTGGTGAGGAATGTAATTGATAGTGTTGGAAGGAGTGGGATGGATTCCTCTCCCTGGCTCTCACATCCATGGAGGGCTTCCTCATTCACACAGTATACAATAGACAAGGACAAGGTGAGCTGCATTCAAGCGGTATCCTGTTCTCAGGAAACAACTGACAACCAGCTTCCCATGTATTCGTATTTCGACACAGCCAGGGTTGTGATGCCAGGGTTGATTTTTAGATTAATTTTTGCCAAGGCAAGCAGGCAAAGGCATGTTATTATATCATTAATACACCTGTGAAGAGCAGAAGTAAAATAAAAATAGTCCAGCGGTTAAGTATTCGTCTAAACTGATGAGTCCGGGACTCTTTGCATGTTGCAGCAGGTAAGGCTGCATTCATGGGAATTTCCAGACGTTCATAGCAAACAGACTTCAGACATGAGTCACGGGAGATGAATCTGTTAAGTGTGCAAACTGTACAAAGCAGATGTGAATAAGGCAGCTTAAGTGCTGATTGAAAGATGAAAGCAATCAATCTGATTCTGTGCAACAGATGTTGCTTAAAAATTGCATTTTGTGTAATACAATTAAAAATAAATAGTAAATATCAAGGTACAGCCAGCTTAGAGCTTAGCTTAGCAGAAATACTGGAAACAGCACATACTGTAACCCTTCCATGAAGCCACAACAAAAATAAATTGGAAACAGTTCTTCCTCTCCAATAGAGTTTGTTTGATGATCTCTTTGAATATGAATACACGTAGAACAGAAAATACCAGCAAACTTATTTTAAACAAACTAAAAAGCAATTGTCATGGCATGAAGAGAAAGTCCAACATGTTTTGGCATCAGAAGTCCACTATAAGGATTATTTGTACTTCTTGATGAAACCTTGGAGTTTTCTTGTTATTTTGTGTTTAATGTTTGAGGACTTCAGTTTTTGTAATGAACTAAAAGTGTTTATTGGTAAGATTAAGGTGCTGTTAGATTTGGATGAATCGAGGCTGTCAGTTTTCTCTTGATACGTTAAATGTCTGGCTGTAGCTGCATATATTCAGAGAGGGGTTTTTGTATTCTCATCAAATTTAAGAAAACATAAAAAAATACAAATAAAACCCTTTTCAAAAAAGATTATGAATTTGGACATGACTGAGTATTGCTATGTACAACTAAGAATATTGTCCAGTAATAGTAACTTTTGTTGACATAATGAATATGTTTAAATCTAACATTATTGAATTGCTTCAGTAGACCCTATCTATAATGCTCAGGTGAGTTTTCATAAAGACCACATGCACCCAACCCCAACTGCCTACTGGACCTGAAATTCCACATTTTTCTCCTCCTCCATGATATTGGAGAAGTCTTCTTGTTACTGCTGAGAAGCCAGTGTTACCATCATCTGAAAGTGAAAGGACTAAATGAGATGTGCTCCATGGACCATTTGACTAAAGCTAACAATGCTGTGGGGAACTTCTTGGCAAATGAAAGACCGTAATATGAACCAACAAAACACAACATGGTCTCAGAATTCAACTGTACAACAGAGAGGAGCAAGCTAGTTAGATCAGATGATCAACAGAAAGTATGGTTACATACTTCACAAAACATGCATTAGAAAACTGCACTTATGTTCTGCCTTTTCAAAATGTCCTGTGACACTGGCCACCCACATCCTTTAATTATTGCTTGGGCGGTTGTAAATTTGACATTTTGATGGAACAAAACAAACAATACAGACTTTTCAAACCAAGCACTCACAGATCTGGTTTACTAATAATGGAGGTATTTATCACCATCGCTGTCTCGCATAAGATTTATTGGATTTGTTTTGGTATTGGGTCATTCAACGCTTACATGTTGCAGCTTAAACATATGAGATGTACATGTCTACACTGCCATGGCAACTTGACTGTTTCTTTTCTGTCTCAAAACACTCGGAATATTTAGCCTCTGCTCTCAGACGCATTACTCATACATCGCTGAGGGCAAATAGCTGAGTGTCACTGTAATCATGTTCCTTTTCCATTTTCTTCCCATCCCTTTATTTCTCATGCCTCTTTTATGTCAGTTCTCTTTGAGTTTACACAGCATAGCTTTAGGTTAACTGTATTTCTGGTATGTGACAGGAAAATGTTAAGGTCAAGCGTCAAGATGCAAACAAGTCATAAAGTTGTTCAACAAAAGCTGTTCTGCCACAGGGCTAGCAGACAGACTTTGTTCATCTTGTAGAGTGACTAATAATTTAGTCTCTGGACCCACCTCAGTCTCAGTCATCCTGACCTTCAGGGCGAGACTGCACTAAACTGAGCACCGTTAATCTGAGGCAAAGCTCAGAGGCCCTTTATAAATACCAGCCCTAGCTGCCATTTAGAGGTGTGAAAACATATTTGCTGCTTTTGGCCCTGGAGACAACATGCCTACTGCAGACAAATGACACAGCAACCAGCCCTGACACCCTGTCCTAAAACAGCCCTGCACCCCGGGGGTTCGCTGCCATCCTGGGAGGTCACCAGAATGCCATGTCATTCATTCGGGCCCCAGCATGTGTCCCCCCAGCGAATAGCTCCTGTGCTGCTGAGGCTGCACATAGCATGTGATCTGATGGCTGGCTTTGGCCAGCGTCAATATGGAGAGAGAGAGAGGGGTCTCTGTGTCTGTCTATGAGCTCAGCAGCTCTGAAAATGTACCAGGGGCTTTCCATGGTCCAGCAATGAGGGGAATGTTGGGTGGGATGTTGAACTGGGTGTGGTGTTTGTTTGAGTGTGAGAGGAAAGGCAGGTAGGTAATGATCATAGTAGACTGAAGGGGGGGTTAAAGTTGATGGAAGGATGGTAATTTAAGCAAGGTGAGTTTGAGCCCCTAACTCCGAAATAAGCAGAAAATGTGATCGTGACATTAGAGTTTACAGCATTGGTTATGTCATATAGATGTATTTTCAAAAGCATGGCATGTTCTCATAATAAAGGACATGTTGGAAGCTTGACATATTTTTCCTCTTACTCTTGATGCTATTTATCAAACTGGATGGCTCGTGTGAGTGCCAAGTGAAGGAGATATCAGCCGAAGAGATGTCTGCCTTCTCTTCATTATTATGGAACTAGAAGGCATCAGGCTTGTGGTACCAAATGCACTGAGTCTGTCCAGAAAACATGGTTCCTCAAGAAAATCCACAGAATTTGTTTTAAGCAGTTTCATTTAGTCATTATTTATGTTCCACCACCTGCTGACTGTTCCACAGCACAGAGGGAAGTGTGCATCTTTTCAGGGACAAGGGGCAAACTAAAACCATCTTGAATCAATAATGTGCACTTCAGGAATTTTGGGTGCATTTAAATCTACTGTTGAAACATTAACCTGTTTTATATTATGTCTCTTTACTGGCGACTATTCAGCTATTTACACTCCTTCAACTGTCATACTGACATTGTGCAATACTGGGTGGTTATATTGTGCAATAAAACTGTATATACTGAGCCATCAAACTCTGAACAACCACTTGACCTAAACCTTTTTATTTTGACCAATAAGCTATTATACTGTAAAAAGACATTTATGATACATAGGTGGTGTCAATTTATAAGAAAAACTGCCTAAGGGAAGAAATGTAACAAATGCGTCTGTACACAAGACTTTACCAAATGGTTTAATGAGGATTAAATGGATATGCTATGGCATTCAAAGTCACCAAATGAACCCAACTGTTTCTTTTACTTTTCTTTGATTGACACTGGAAAGTAGTTTGGGCCTTAAATGACATGTTCAACACGTACACACCTCAGAAGTGTTGTAACAGTTAACTTCCTCTGGCAGCTTGTTCTTCGGCTTGACTTGCTTTAAGTATTGTGTAAACCAAAGAATTTCTTAAAGTGTCAACTGGAAAAATCCATTATCGTATGAATGACTTCTAGCTTTTGCCAGTAAGTGAAGATGATTCAGCTGCGAGATATGCTAATGGTGCAACTCAAGGCCTGTAGGGTCTGCTGACACACAAAGACAGCATTGTGTGGATCAAAAGAAGGCTATTGTCTTGTTATACACAGAATGTCTATTTTTAAGGCTAGGGGGGAAAGCCAGAGGAAAGTTTCTATTCTGAGACAAATTCAAATAGCCACAAATACGAAAGGAAAAATAAATAATTTGAAACGCTTCAAAGTTAATGAAAGGACACATTATGCATTGATCCAGATAGATAAAGGTCAGCTGTGTTGTTGTTGTTGGAAAACAGAATCAGAAAATGCTTTTGATTTCGACAGAAAATCATTGAATCTTTCTAATGAATAATTGTTATTAGTGTCTTTTACCCTTCTAGCATCATGTAATCAAAAACATTCTTTTATTATAACTCAACTGACTAAAACTTTCTTCAACTTTCAAATGTTACTGTAACCAAATCAAGCAATGATAATGACTAACATTATGTTTGCTTCTTAGGTGATGCTTGCCAACAGCTTTAAACATAGCAACTCAGTTATGTTACATTTGTTACACTAGCTTGAAATCCTTCTTTACAAATCCATTCAATGTCGACCAACAATCATGACATTACATTTTCAGAACGCACCATATGATACCATGTCCATTTTAAGATTAATTTATTCAAACTCAAAAATCTGGGTCGTGTAGTTTGGGTCATAAAGAATTACATATTAAAACAGCCCTTCAAATTCTAACTTTAGGATTGATTTCTTTTTCCATATTAAAATGACTGGGTACGTTTTTTGATTTCCGATATACAACTTTGTATTAACCTTACTATTATTTTCAACTCATAAAGATAAAATGGCGAACACATCCAGCACCTGACCAATGTTAGTCCACCATCTTCTATGGGAAATATCTGTCTCTTTTGTCCGTCAGTGTTTGGTTCTGTGTAGGCCTGCAGTTGGTTTTTAGAGCATTTCATAATAATTGTTTTTTAGAAACAAGGTGTTAGTGACACTTAACCAGAAGTTCTCAAAGTGTGGAGCCTAAAGGCATGTCAGGTGGGTAGAAAGTACATTCTTGATACCTTCCCCAAATCCCCAAAATTGGGAAATAACTTTGCAGTAGTAAAAAACAAAATTCAGTGCGACTTGCCCGTCTTGATTTAGCACTCCACTTAGGACTTAAGACTAACAAAACAATAACTAATAAATGCTAAAGAGATGTTTAGCTTTTAGTATTACACAACCCTTTGTGGACCTGTCCAGTCAAAGTTACACAGTGTACTCAGTGCAAGTCAATTCACTGGCTAATCTTCTGTAAAATGATATGATTAAATTAGATTTTAAATCTAAAAAAGCAGGACAAACATCTACTGTACTGACATGTACCTGCTGTCCACAGTTCACAGTTTGCAGAGGAATGTTCAACATCTGCTCACCGCTATTGCTCCTCATATACTTCTCTCTCGGGACAGGGCCGTGATCACAGGAGACCCTGTTAGCACTGCTGTCCCAAAGGAAGAATGCAAACACTAGAGAAGCTCTTCCAAGAAATTCCCAGTTGAGGATCTTTCTGGAATGTCCTAACGAGGTTTCTCCGCTGTGTTTACAGTTCCAGCCCGATGGCAACCCTGCAATCTGTGCTGCCAGCGTATCATTATCTGGCCTCTCTGGGGACTCAGGGAGAGTTAGAGGAGCTTTCTTCCCCCTAAGTAGATATTTTAGATTTTTGTCTTCGTTTTTGCTGTTTAGAGCAAAATGGTCAGCTCTGAAGACAGAGACAAGAGGCGACCACAGACAGTGGTAAATTAGTTCTAATAAATTGCTGTGCAATTAGTCAGATGTCTAGACGAATAGATGCTGAGCAGCCACTGTCATGCCACTTTATTCTTTTGCGTCACAGATACTTAGTGTTCTTGGCTGCTCTGCTTGGTGAAAGAAAAAGACACTTAATCATTGTTTAGCCAAGTAAAGTGGTTATTGTTTTGGACTTGTGCTTTATGTTGGGCTACACATGGAGCATGCATCACCCACCCAAGAAGATAAACTGACCCTGACATTTTACATCAGAAGAGAGAACACGCTTAATGGTTCTTGGCAGAAAAGGAAAAGCATGTGACACAGCTGTGTTGGTGGTGGAGTGTGTGTGTGTGTGTGTGTGTGTGTGTGTGTGTGTGTGTGTGTGTGTGTGTGTGTGTGTGTGTGTGTGTGTGTGTGTGTGTGTGTGTGTGTGTGTGTGTGTGTGTGTGTGTGGTTGTGTGTGTGTGTGTGTGTGTGTGTGTGTGTGCGCGTGCGTGCGTGCGTGCGTGCGTGCGTGCGTGCGTGCGTGCGTGCGTGCGTGCGTGCGTGTGTGCGTTGGCAGTGTGTTCACCCCCAGCTCACATTATGTTCTGATATACTTCAGTGAAATCAGAAACACAAATAAGAACTCGGACCTTATTGACTTCAGACCTCTCTTATGCAACGCAGGAATGTTGGACCTGGAACATTTCACTAGATACACAAGTTGCAAAGGAAAACTTTAAAATGAATTGCAATAAAATACACTAATAAACTTTGAAATATATATTACATATATTTGTTATCAAAAGTTAAAATACTCACTTTGCAGATTGGCCCCTTTCAGCATGTTGCATACATATTTACATTATATTACTGGATTATTAATGCTCAAGAAAAGGATGTTGTGAACAGCATGTTTCAGCCGGTGGTGATAGGGGTTTGACAGCTTAATATACTGTTGGCTAATCACATTTTATGAATTGATATTATCTAAGTCATTTTTTATTATCCTCTCATTAAAGCGTCTATCACTGAAAGTATTTATTAACTAAGCCTTCTGTGACTTCAGAGAAAGCACTGAGCCAAAATAACTTTAAAAGCCTGTTTATAACAAAAGACAGCTCTTAGAGAATGTAAATAATAAATAAAGCAACCTATCTAATAAACATCCTATATGTTCTCTTCAAAAGGGGGAACATAAAAATGAGCTTCAGATGACTGCTTTGTAGAAAAATATGTTGACGAAAAAGGTTCCTTTAGTTATGAAGATATTTCACATATTATGAAAAAGTAGAAAGTCTAGTTTGCCAATATTTTTGCTCCTGCAAAGTAACTTCCAAAGTGTTCCAGCTCTTATGACTTTCAGGGAGTTACACTTTCTGCTCTGAAGATTGAGCCAAGACAATGGAGGGCCTCTCGCAGTTTCCTGCCCACAACAATAGCATGAGGGAAAGGCGAAGGGTCCTGACTGGAAGTGCAGGCTTCACCTCTCAGAAACCATCAGCAGGAACACACACTGGACCGCTGCCTACACTTATGAAGTGCACAAAAATGTGAGGAGAGGATGCCCAAAGCGTGGGAATTTCATCTATTACAGTTTTCCAAAGAATTCCTCGCCTGTGGCCAATAGAGTTGTAACAGGATATGTGTGTTCAAGGAATGTAACCTTCACAGAAACTGACTGTTTATACGTGTATTACTAATATTATTGGAACTCCCGCTTTTTCACTTTCCAAACAAGAAACGGTCATCTGAGAATCACTCAGCCTCCCAATATAAATTCAAAAATATTTCTTTACACTAATGGAACAGACAGAATGTACATGTTAAGAGATTTAGACTAAGCCTGTTGAAAGTGTTGAAAGTGTTTCTTTTTTGTAAACCATTACCATATTTAAGAATTCTGTGTATCCAAGTCTTTCAATGTCTAGTTTTGACATACAAATGTGTGAGCTTTAGAGGTTGTGTCATCAACTCTTGGAAAGAAAGCATGGGCCACAAAATGTCAAACTATTTCTTCAAAGCAGCATCTGGCTGAAGTGCGTACATGATGACCGAGGCCATGAACTACACATAACACTATTGGTGACATGTTTGTTTCATTGGACATCATACAGGAATGCAGCGGGGTGGGACATAAGATATGCAAGATTAGAAGGAAGAGATGATGCAACAGAGGTGATAAGCAAGAATCAGCCCTAACACAAAGTACATCATAATACTCTGAGGGTATACCAAATGCATATGTTATTATACACCATATATGTATGCACTCAGACTTCTAAATACTTTAAAACTCTGTGATAAAGTGAACATCGGTAAAAAGCATCAATTCACAGGAAAAACATTTTTTTTAAAGAAAAACAGCTGCAGACATAACATATTTTACAATTTAAATATAAGTACAAAAATAATTAGGAGCAAAACATTTAAAAGTAAAAGCATGTTTGCTAAGACAGCAGCCTATTTCAGAGTATTGTGTTATTGCTATAACTTATGCATCAATACATTTACTGTATATTGCATTGTACGTCTTAGAATTCAACTTTCGCAAATCTATTAAATTAGACAAACACAAAGTAGGACATATAGTTTGTTCTAAATAGTTGGGACAAGTATCTCTTTATTTTTGATTAAATCAGGGACATTCACACAACTCGACACAAACGTTGTTTTGTCAAAGGAAATACTTTCCTTATCACAGTTTGTAGGTTGCTTGAGTTCAGTGAAGTATACTGCAGAATAGATGAGTGTTACATCCCATCAATCAGGTGGCTGCCATCTAGTGGTGAGAAGGGGTTTGCCTGGCCAAAAAAACAAGGAGAAATATTGTTAGTTTAGTCAGTGACTTATTAAGACAGAGTACAGCAGTGCTAACTAAGTGACATTTACACAGAATTGACACCAATGAATGTCAGATGTTCTCTATATGAAAGATTAAAATACAACTTTTGTATCTCTGTCAGTGATGTTGCTTTCCCTGCAGGGATCCAGAGCCCCAAAGTATGCAGGATGTTTCATGAACCATTTAGAAAGTGGATTCATAAACAAACAGACACACACAGGAACGTGTTTATCATCCTCTGTTTTGGGTCTGTAGGAGCTGAGAGCCATGGCAACCGAATACCGAGGGGAGAAAAATCTGCCTGGCCGAGCTCCATCCCTCTGGCAGTCATGCTAAAACTCTTGAATCCCATGACAAAAACAACATTCCACATCTAAGTGATAGTCTTCAAGGAATTCCTGTTAAACAGAGGCATTTCTCAGCTTGCATACCTCATCCTATTGAAACCATCTGGTGTAACGTGTGAATCTGGAATCTTTGTGCATGTGTGAAAGTTTCATTGTCTTTATTATAATTTTCTGGGATGAGAAACCGATGTCCTCTGACATTAGTGTGCTAACTGATTTTAAATTATTGGCCAGTGAGAAAAAGAACTCCTCCAACACTGCCTTCTTCCAAATAAACACATTCACACACACACACACACACACACACACACACACACACACACACACACACACACACACACACACACACACACACACACACACACACACACACACACACACACACACACACACACGGGGGAACAGGTAAGACATAAGAAAAGATAAATGATTCACTTCTAGTTTTATGGCTTTTTAGAAATGTTTTTTTAAACGGACATGAATTCCAGTTTGATAAGCAAAGTTTGCAAAAGACGTCCAAGGCTAACTGACAGCCCCCTACGTCAATGCTGACCCCACGTCCTGCACGATAAGTCTTGTTTTGACTATTCTTAAATAGGATGGAGTGAAGATTGAAGCTGAAAAGCATGAAAAAAAAGTCGATCTAACTTCATATCACGCAATAATGTCCTTTGGTACAAGCATTTTAACAACCGGGCACAACATCTGAGACACAGAAAGTACAAAGCTCACTATATCTCCGTTTTTTTCAATAGTTAGATTTATCGCGGACTTGTGACACTTATAACAATATCAACAAAAGTATGTCCTGCGGTGTTAGGATATGTTTTCTTGCAGAGGGTTGAATGTTGAAAATCAAGCGTTTTAAGAGCTCTGTTATTTCCGCCCATACATTGCCCACATGGTTCATGTTCCTAAATAAGATTTGTTCAAGTCCATAAAAAGAATACTATTATTATTCAAACACTGCTGAGTACTGTTTGAAATATAGCGAGTGGAACTCAAAGGCATCATGGTACAAACACATTGCACAGAGGGCAGGAGCAGGAGGGTCAGAAGGACCCCCGATAAAATATCTATAAACAAACATATTATCTAAAATGTGTGATTTGAGAGGATGCACTGTTTTGACTTGAAAAAGAAAGAGATTTAAAAAATATCAAAACAAATAATGATGTGAAATCAGCCGCTAACAGACATTTACTTCATAGTCTGCATTTCATTATCCATGTTTAAGTAATGATTGTCACTTTACGGCATAACTTATTCCCCCTGTGAGGGCAGGCGTCTGTCGGTCACTGGAAGCACCCTTGGGAGTCGGGGAGGGGCCGAGAGATGTTGTGGAAAGCCCACTGCAAGATGCTGTCAATGGATCCCTGCTGAGACCCAGAGAGCAGAAACAAACAGCCGGATCAATCTCTGGACAAAAGGCAGAGTCCTGGTGACATCATTTGGCAAACATGTACAATATGATGTCCATGACAACGATAATGTTACAATCTTTATCAGATTATTGCTGCTGTTATTAAATGACAGTACATCTGGGCATGTTTGAAGTTGTAGGTCATTCGGTCAGCACATGCACTCTTCCTCCATGTGGATCTGAGTCAACTGAAAGGTTCAGCCAGGAAACAACATCAAATGTTTCCTCGTTATAATCATCTTACATCGTTAATGTGTTAGAGTTATGTGTTTGAACCACAACTTTAGATGAGGTGAATATGAGGCCCTGAAAAGGTCTAATCCTTATATATCAATCTGGTTAAGAATTTATAGTTTTTTGAGTGCAAAATCATTTTTACAACCAGAAGGAGAAAAACACAAATGATCTATTCTGTTGTTGAAGACAAACACAACTAACAAAGAGGATATTGGTACTATTAGAACAATGACTGTTAATGAATCCGGCATTCCTGACATTCATTCAATCTTACCTAAACTTAATGAAACTGTTGTAATATTGCATGGGCAAGAACTTAATCATCAAACCTTAAACGCAGCAGTGTTAGCTTATAGTACAACATAAATGTGTAAGATTTAAAACTGTTTGAATCTTTCTCAGCACACACTGGTACCTGGACCCAAATGTATTCATTCTTCTATGATGTGTTTTTATTTTCAGTTTGATAAAGAGGCGCTGTTTTGTTGAAACACAAGCAGCTTCATAACAACTCCCTCCCTGTGCAGTCATCTTGTCTGTGACATGCATGGCTGTGTGCTGTATTCATATCATGTCTACATCTGTTTTATCGACATAACTGTGCCTCACTCACGTCTCCCAGGATGGAATCCAGCTCATCTTTGTGGAGGCCGGGCTCAGGGACCGGGGGGCTCTGATCATGAACCCCCGGGGCGAGCTAGACACGCACACGAGATTACAATCAATCACATTCAGATAATGAAGGTGTATATATCATGTGTACACACACGTGCAGACACACCTGTAGGACTCTGGATGATTCAGCCTCCCTCCCTGCGGAGCCGCCCCAGGGCCCGGAGCAGGACGGGCAGATGGATGTCCCTCTAACACACACAGAGACACAGATGGTGAGTCAGAGTGTTTCTGTGGTAAAGAATGCTACCGTCAATGATGAGCAACACTCCTGAGGATAACAGAGCAATAGGTTTCAGATGGAAGACTGAACTGTTTGCTCATCATGTCAAACGTATTATGCAATGATTTTAAATCAAATGGCATTTATAAAATGCTGCAAACTCCAAAAAAAAGGTTTCGGGTAACATTTCATGCTCTGCTAAAAATGGTAAAGGAATCTTAACTTCATCACCAACTATCACACAAACGCACTTAGACAACAGTCAAATTGGTTTATGAGGTCATCACCAAGGTTTCATTTGTTCTCTGTTTCTCTGGTAATATTGAGATATATCATTGATCTTTATCTGCATTATAGACATTAGATTACTTAAAGGACCGAGTGGGCCAGAGCCTCTGATTGAAATTACTGCCGAGATTTCTTATCGGGAAGTCACAAGAGACGCAAAAAGTCTTGTTCTTACTGTATGTAGGAGGGGTGGGGTCCTTTTAAATGTTTGTGCCCAAGGGCCCATTGTCTCATAATCAGATCATGAGTATACAGTATACTGCACACCCTGCTGCAACTGTCCATTTAAAACCCATTAGTCACCATTAGCAAGATAAGGATCAGAGCGTTAATGCACATTGTTGATCAATACAAACACAAACGGGAGTCCAGAGGAAGGTCTTTATCAGTGAGGACATATTTACACACTGATGCATGGATCACATGGAGGCTGAGATTAGAAATGTCACGTTTGTGGGAAGTATGCATGTCATCTTCTGAAAAGGTAGGAGATGATAGTGAGGAGTGTGTGTCTTACTTGGATGAGAGGCAGTGTGTGTGGAAGCGCTGCAAACACTGGAGGCAGCGAGTCAGCTCTCCTCCTCGGTTACAAACACCGCACACCTCCCTCACACTGAGCAGCTCTCCACCTGAACACTGGACTCACATGTGATGCCATTTTAGAGAGCAGCACAGAATTACCAAATGGTCAGAGGAAGAAATAGCAGAGTTATTGTTTAACAAGTGGGACAAAATGGGTGACAATATGAAAGGTCACCAAGCCGATCACAGAATCTTTACCTGGCTCATGCCACTCAGCTCATTCGTAGGAGGTGCGACAGCCGTAAGACACGAAGATGAGAGCAAGGAGAAGAAGGAGACGTCCATGATGGAGTTACTGGAGCTTGTGATGGTTTGCTGCGTCTGGGCAATGAGTGGCTGTAATATAAATATTATGACCATGATCAGTACTGGAACATTTAGAGTACAAACCATTCAGTCTAAAAACTAATCTTTTAACACAATTGTATCATCAGATAATAAATATTTTAAAAGGAGAGTATTCAATGCTACTGTGTGACAAAAATAATGTATTATACTAGAATACAAAACCAATTAAACAACTGATTAACTATAACCAACTATATCAACATCATGAAAATAACTGTATATATTGTTTGTTTTAGGAAGCAGATCATTAATAGTCATAAAAGAATAACCATTATGATCTGAAAATATTATACATCATGTTGTGTGGAAACTTTTTAATACAAATATAATTTCTATATCCTTCAGATACTTACTTGCAAAGGCAGATGGGCATTCTCTCTTTTCACTGTGTTGCCACAGCACCAGTCACACTGCCACGAGCCACTGCAAATAAAACATGTAACTTCAGATTTAAACTTCTTTACAAAGCAGAACTTGACATAACAACAAATGACACAGAGACAGAGAGTGATTAAAATCTTTAGTTTTTCACCACGGTATAGACGTGAGTGGAGGGAGAAGGCAGGTCAGATGAAAAGCTCGAGGACATCCATCACAACAAATCAGCTCCCCCCCGTCCTTACACACTGCACACTCATCATCATTATACTGAGCCTAAACACAGAGATACAAAACACTTAGGACACAAAAGCAGCTTCAAAGGAAAGACATGTGAATGAGTGAATGCTGAGAGGATCTCTACCATGCCTGTGTGTGTCTCCCCCTGGTGGTGAAACGTGTTCTCAGCAGCTTGGGATGCTCCATTTGTCTGCGCAGGGTAAAACTGTTCACCAACTTGAATGCACTGTCTGACAGTTCCTGTTAAATGACAACGGTTTTTTAACATTTATTTTTAAAATAGTAGTTGCTTATTTAGCTATTATGCTATTTGATCTAGACTGATGCATAATTTTGATGATTCAATATAATTGAAGCAAAGTCAAATTCTTGATTTGAACATTATAATCATCAGAAAGATACACATTTATTTTGTTGTGGATTTACAGTTTTTTTTTATTTTGTACTTATATCAAACAGAATATACACCAAATCTAAAGTTTGCTATACTATCTTTTTCTTGTTAAGGCCAGGCGATACAGAAAGAATAGTTCTTCTGCAGATTCTCCTTTTTATCTACTGGCCCAGAAAAGTGATGGTTAGAACTGAGCAACACATTCAGAAACTTTAATACTCCAAAAAGATCCATCACCAGCCTACATGTAAATCAAGTATTCAGGTTAAGTACTTTTATATGGTAAGTGTTGGATAAGGTTTATACAATTTTTTTTCCAACAGGTAATAAGTAAATGTATTGGATTCCTTTTGCGAAGTTACCCTTCCAACCTGCTGGTTAGTTCTATCAATATTTGTAGCCATAAAAGTAACCAGGCTTACCATCTGAAACAAACATCTGTTGGATATGGATCTTCTCTGTGTCTTCATGGCTGACTGGCAGCTCAGCTAAGGAGGAAGAGGAGGACAGAGTGACTGGTCCCTGGACAGAAGACGACACCGCATCTGTGGCAGAACTTGGGTTCAATGTTTCTGTAATATTAAATAATTATATTTACATCTAACGTAGAAAATATAACTGATTTGTAATTACTATTTCCAGATGTTGGCCGTGGGGCTGCAGCTCCACTCTTCACTCTGTACAGTCTTACTTTGCCCCCTGGAAAAATCACACATATCATCATCATCATCATCATCATCATCATCATCATCATCATGAGCTTTAACATGTTCTTAGTTAGAAATCAGAGTCAGAGGAGATGCATTATGGGAAATAACCTGGTCCATCGCTTGTCTTGGCATGATACTGAGGTTGCAGATTGTGTGAGTTTGTCTTTCTGTCCTCGTGGCTTCTCTTCTTGATGTGAGGTGTTTTTGTGTTTTTAGACAATTTCTTCTCACCTCTGGCACCTGCAGCATCCCATTCTGTCCAAAAAATGTCAGCAAATGATAAATGCATACTATAACTTTTGATAAATATGTTGGTGAAACTTGAATGTTACGCACTGGAGTGTAGGTTAGTGAGCAGCGTCTGCAGTTTAGGGTAGCTGTCCAGGTTGTAGTCTTTTGACAGGTTGCTCCAGAAGGCCTGGATGGTGGATCTGCTCTGCTCCAGGACCCAGGACAGGAGGGAGTACATGGCCTTATGGATCCCCTCACTGCCTTCCTTCTCCAGAGTGTCCTATAAGCAACAGGGTGTGTGTGAACTCTTCAGTCTGAATTGATGTCACAATCTAAAAAGGTGTTCCTGGGTCATCGTCTAAATTATTGCTTTTCAGTGTTTGATTGGGTCGAAAATGGCAAATGATTGTAATCAAAGTGAAAAAATAATGTTGTACTTACCTTCAGTAGTTGGTCAGTGATGATATTTGTGTCCACCAACCCGTAGACAAGAGGGAAAGGGTCGTCTACAGCCATGGCGATATCTGTCCGCAGCCCCCTCAGCATGGAGCGGAGGTTTGTGTCCCGAAAGGCTTCCACTCTGGACATGATCCACTTTGTGTGTGAATCAACTCCAAAGTGATCCGAGATCATACAAGAAGTACTTTGGATGGAAGAGGTGTGTCCTTCTCAGGGAGGAACATTGTGCACAGGTGCGTCGTTTCCTGCTAACGATTACTTCATTATTGATACATTTGCTGATTATTTTCAAGATTCATTATTTAGTCTACTAATATATGAAATATAAATAATGTAAGTAAAAACTGAAAAATGCCATCAGCTTGTCAAAGCCCAAGGCGATTTTTTTTGGCGGTCATAAAAAAAGAAATACATCGCCATATTTGAGGGGCATTTGTTGCAACTCTAGCGTACACACATTACCATGCAAATGTATAGCACTGATGCCACTGATTTCAACTGGCTGAGGTTTTCACAAAGGTTTCACCATTGTGGAAATCGAACCAATTCCCCCTCGACCTCTTGTCTGAGTATGTGTCTCTGTGGAGTTCATGTGTCCACTAACAGCACTAACTGTCTCCTTCCATCTGTTGACCCTCATGGGGGTTGTATGAGAAGCTGTCCATCTAGGGGAATACCTGTCCTCTTGTATTGGGAGGACTTGATGTAAGTGTCTTTAAAATGTCATGGGACAGTTTCCTTCTTAAAAGGTTCTTTCCACCACAACTTCCCCATCAGATGTTCAGACACTGACTCACTGCGTGGAGCTCAGGATTGGTGCAATAATTATGACAAAATTAACACTGTAAACAATTCACTGATCGACATATTGATGACACGGTTGGTTCCTGTTGCTGTGTAACTTTATTCTTTGTACAGTCAAGAGCAATAAAGACAGCCTTTCCAAACTGTGCAGTTTCTTCTATTATATTATTTGTATTATTGTTGTTTTGATTTAAGCCAATACTTAACAACAATAAAAAACACTGGAGCAATATGTTCTATTATGTTTCTTCTTGCGAGCCTTTTCTAAATGAAAATGAATGTTAGGGTACCTATCTGATGATTGCTGTTATCTCTCAAACAATGTATCACTTTATTTAAATGTTCATAAGGGACCACAGGGCTCTCACTAATGATACAAAAACATTGTTAAGGTTAACTTTGAAAGCCAATGCAAATGCTCATTAAGTAGTGGGCATACCATAGAGTCCCAAAACTACTTCACCTGCACTTTGACCGTATCAGTTTCTTTAGCATGGATGTTTCAACACAACGTCAAACATGTTTGCATTAATCCAATGATGCTCTAATGTTTCAGTGAATTGTCATTCAACAATCAGTTAATGCTCACTATAGTATGGAAGCCTGTTTGCGCCACAGGAAGTCATTATATTGACTTAGCTATCTCAATATATTGACTTGGCTATCTCATTATATTGACTTAGCTATCTCAATATATTGACTTAGCTATCTCATTAGATTGACTTAATTCACCATCAACTAGTTGTTAATTAACATGCATATTAGCAGTATATTGGCTCTTTATTAGTCATTATAAGACATGTATTAATGCCTTATTCTACATGACCATATTCTACAAGTAATAAGCCATTAGTTGAGAGTTTTTCCTCAATAAACCTCTAATTAGTCCTTATTTATTGCAAGTAAGGAAGTTGTTGTACATGAGTTTTGGTCTTAATATGCTCTGCTCAATATGTCTAAATAACTCAAAATGAGGTATTTCTATCTTAGAATATGTTCCCTATTTTAAAGTGAAGTCTTGTTCATAACCAATAAGCTAGTAGTTTGACTCTAATTGACCTGAACAGGTTCCCTATTCTAATCGAGGGGCAATCTGCCACACCTGTGCCATCCACCTTCATTACCCAAGGCTCTGCGCATGCGCATGTTGTTTTCACACACTGGCATTTGTTGATACTCAAAAAACATGTACCTTATTAAATGTGTGTTTTTAGAGAAAGCCTATATATGAGGTAGGCCTATTCTATTTGTCTTAGTTGTTTCCTAAATAGTCTGCTACAGGGATGTAAAACTTTGTGTACGAAGTATCCGTAAAAAACAAAAATAAAATCATGGATTAAATAGACCATTTTGCTTTCAGGTAAATGTTGATGGTTAGGAGAGTGAAGCCCTTTAATCTGTAATTTATTAATCATTAAACATTATTACATTATTCATACTGGTGAACAAGGACCACTTCTACAGAGGGACGTTCACAACATACATATTACATTATTATATACAGTGCAGTGCATTACAGTGGATCGTTATATGTGTATTAACGGGATGAAGGGATCGGGAGACTGGGAAGGAGAGAGGGTTTGAGGAAAGGGTACAGGAGTGTTTGAAGGGAGTGGGAGTTGTGATATTAAGTTGTATTGTATTACTTATTTTTTTTCAACCACAGTACAGTTTGTTCTATAAAAGTTAAACCCATAGAGAGATAGAGTGCCACATTTTCACAGCTACTGTAAGGTGAACCTACTGAAAGTTGACTCTTGTGGGAATATCAAGTGAGATACATTTTGTCATGAGATGCTATAGAGAGATGCTATAAAACATTCTAAGATAGTCAACCTCCTTCCAGAGTGCAGAGACCCTGGATGTCAGGCCAAAGGTCAAAGATCAGATCAACGTGCATGCGTGCTGCAGACATTCAGACGTGTTCGGCCATTGAGAGTGGCCGACCCCCCACTATTTATTCCTCTGTGTTCAGGCATCATTTTTGGTGATTTCCCTTTTTATATATAAAAAATACAAAACATAACAGCGAAAAGAATTCCGTTGGTTGTCCCGTTTTTCATTTTTCCAAAACTGTTTTTGTTCGTTTTTTATTTCCTCATTTGGTTGGGCTTTTTTTTTTTTCTTTTCTCCTCCAGTCACTTACATATTGACAAAGTATACAATATTTTACAACTGAACAAGACTGAAAGATAACATTTGATTTGTCTAATGAGATACAAGGCCCGCATCCTATATCCAATTAGAGAAGTCAACTGGAAGCTAACCAGTAGTAAGCAACACAACAAGCCTATGGTGTGAAGGGAGCTGTCCGATTTCAGCTCGGCATTAACAAGAGCACCCGCCCTCGGGGACAGAGGGCTCTGCCGGTTTGTCCAGCTTGATGTCAATCACTGGGAAGAAAGGAGTTAAGGAAAGTCACAGGATAGGTGAGAGAAACGTCAAATATTATTGATGGGAAATGCTTTAAATGACTGCCTAAAATGTGCTTCAATTGCATATGTTCCTAAACCATTATGAATGTATGTTGCTTCTCCTTGACATGCTTATTCTGTACATACAAAAGGCTTTATAGAGCTTTTTTTTTTAACATAATACTCCTCATGTATGTACATTCTCTGCATAGTGAATACTTGATCGGCTGTAATAAAAAAGGAAAAAACTAGTTATAGAGCTTTGAATCATCAGATTACAGGAATTGAATGAAGTAGTCCCATGTATAATGTTTCCATTAATAATTTACATGTATTGATAAGTGTCTCTTTTCAATGACTCCCTTATCCATCCTCCATCACATGTCCTCAATGTGTGTCACTTCCCAGACGACCACTATGTGGTGCTGTTCCTGTGCATCCACGCTACCTTCTTGGCTCTATGCATTTCCTCAATTAGGCAAAAAAGCTTTAATGGCTGATGCCTCACTAGACAGTAGGCTGGGCGGTCTGCTTGTACTAGTGCCAACAACCTCTAAGAGATTAAAAATAAGCTGCCTGTTTCTTGGCCGTGTAGCTCTTGGCACAGCAATTCACAGCGGCTATAAAGGATACTGCCTTCAGGATTTGCATCGTCCAAACTTTCCATTCCAGGTAGGGCTGCTGCAACACGACGAAACAGCTATGAGGAGAGAAAAGGAGGAGAGGAGGGAGGGTTAGGGACTCAAAAAGAAGATGAACATAGAGGGCAACGCAGAGAGCATTTAAGAGATAGCAAGAGTAGGAGGGTTACATTTATTCCTTATGAACTCCAGCCTCTTTGTGAAGATATAATTAGTTTTACATATTGAATAAATCATTTAATCTTTTTATCAAGTCTTAAGTAACATCCCAGCTCTGTTTTGTAGAGATTGCAATATGTATAGGCTAACTGTCTTTTTCCTTTGTTTGCTACGTTTGCACCGCACCCACTATTATCGGATGTGCACACCATCCACACTATAGTTAAGACTTTTTTTATACATGTACATATTTCTTTGTCTACTCAAGTTGGTATCTGAATCTCCTTGGATAGACAAAGGAGTGGCAGAAAAAGCTTGGAATAATGAGAAATATGGTGAAACTGCGGGGTTCACCTGTTTGACATTGCAGCCTGTCTTGGCACTGGTCTCGATGAACATGACGTTCAACTCTTTGGCTCTCTGCTCTCCTTCCTCGATCATGATTTGCCTGCAATAAAATCAGGCCAGGCTCAGCAACATGACATCGAAGCATCATTTATTCAGTACTGACATGTTGACTTTTAGGACTTGCTTTCTGCTCAGTAAACAAAATATCCTCCTGTCAAAGACTATCTTAGCTAAATGTTGTATTTGACATACTCACCTCTTCTCTTCCAGATCTGTTTTGTTGCCGACTAACATGATGATGACGTCACTTCCTCTCTCTGTCCGGACGTCATCGATCCATTTGCAGGTCTGCTGGAACGAGTTCACATCTGCATAGACAAGACTCTTAGTTCAAATCCAGTCTTTTTTTGTGTTGTTATGTTAGAATCCCATGGGAAAATATTACTTCTTTGCTGGGTTGTTATGTTTTTCAGACAGATCAACACATACAAGACAATGCATATGTGCTCATAGGTAAATTAGCACTCACTTGTGATGTCATATACGACTACAGCTACAGTAGAGTCTCTAATGTAGCTCGGGATGAGACTCCTGAAACGCTCCTGCCCAGCAGTATCCCACAGCTGCAGCCTTACCTGCATTTACACCACAAACACACACACACACACACACACACACACACACACACACACACACACACACACACACACACACACACACACACACACGCACACACACTTCAATAGCTGTTTCAACGTCATACTACACACAGACTACCCAGGCCTTAGTATAAGTACACATCCAAAGTGATAAGCCAGTATCAGCTCCTGTGCAGGCTTACAGAGCTTTATATCCTGACAAAAAATATACTATTAATACAAGCTAAATGGATGATCCATGCAGGAAAGGATTTCCACTTCTTAGGGCTAGAAGAGCAAAGACTATTAATAGCAGAAATAAGCTAAGTATAATCGTGTTAGTCTGTGAAGTGAGAAGTTATTAAGGAAATCAAATCAGAGATTAGTGAAACCAGAGTGGAAATTGGGGAATTTCTTGCTCAGGAGGTTTGCTGGCTTAAAATGACACATAAAACATGAATTCATCTTTACATGTTTACATGAATTTTAAATGATATTAAAAGCTTCCTACTGTTCGGTCTTCCAGGTACATTGTCTTAGATAGGAAGTCTATTCCAATGGTAGCCTGCGGTGGAGAAAGAACAAAGGAGGGCAAAAAAGATCATCAGTATTACACAGACTTTAAAAGCTAAATGTCTCCCTGCACCATCAGAGCAGATTGACTGTTGTTTAAATGAAGGAAAACACAAAAAGAACAGCCAATAAGCCCTGAAATTGAATCAGACTGAAAAACTAATATAATTTGTATTACCCTCAGGGATCAATCATTCAGAGTTGTTACGTAGCGAACTCCTAAGAAAGGCAGGGACAGAATAATCTGTTTTCTCTTTTTAATAATAGTCTATTATTGCCTAGCATTTCCTTTTGATAACTGCAGTGCAAATTACATTATTTTATAAAAACCCTGATTTGGAATTTGCATATCAGACTTGACATTATTCTGTTAGTCTGCCCATTTGACCAAAAAGGGCTTAATATAATTGAAAGCTTTATTATAACTAATAACTTATAACTAGTGTTATTCTAATCTATCATCAGAAGACTATTGTCTAGAGAAATATGGCAAGGAGTCCTTGGTAACTTCTTCAGTGCAGTATTATGCATTATCTTCTTTTTTGTGAGGCTGGCCCGAGTCTTACCTGATACGTGTTGTCGAAACTGTCATACATGAATCTAGTAATGAGAGATGTTTTCCCCACTGGAATAGAAACAGAAGTATATATTTAGTTATGTGATATTTCAGATTATAAACAGTCATATGGGTTTCTTATGAAAACACAATTTAAATTGTACATAACGATATGACAGTTGGTGTGTTCAGGAAGGGACAGAAAGATATTAAAAGATGTGCAATAGCATTCAATCACTGTCATTGTAACCTTCACTTTTAAAAGAAAGAATTTCATTTCTATTTCAAAATAAGAATATTACATGAAAAGTAAAAATTTGTCGTTTCAGTGTCTACCATATATCCACAATGCAAATTATATGGAGTTTAGTTGGTTAAGATCTGTGATAATAACCTAATTTTAAGTAACCTCCCTTTCATTACAACACAATGCATTTCATTGTAATGTTAGTAGACCAAAGAAATGACTACATTGTCTGTTCTAAAGAGAAGAAGTAAGAAATAAATGTGCTAAAACTAACATCAGTATCTATAGATCATTTTTTAAATTATTCCATTCATCATATAGTCAATGCCTTTTAAATGTCGACTAATTCAAATGTTATGTTTTGTCGCATCAACACTGAGAAGTTTAAAGTAATACAAAACATATTAGCAGGCAACCCTCACCTTAAAGAGGCTAACCCCTCACATTACATTTTTACTCAATCTATTAATTTAAAGGATTTGTTGATTACCAAATTAATTTATATTTTGTATTATTATATGATGGTTTATGTTTTGTTTTGTATGTACTTTCAAATGTTGTATGCTTTTATAATGGCCCATCTATGGGTGCATTGTAAACCACAGTGGGCCGCTGTGGTATGTGGCCTTAGTCCAACCTATATATCTAATTGTCCCTATAAATATAACATATAGATTAGATATTGTAAAAAATAGTTGCAGATTTATTTTCTGTTAACCACCTGATTGATTGATGGACTAATGACTCAGCTCTATTTTCTTGTATTCTTTCTTTGATGGTGATCAAGAACATTTGAATGAAAGAAAAAGGAGGAAAACAGAAATTCTTTCTAATAATTATCACAAAAAAATGCACAAGGCCTCCTAAAGCAGACAGATGTGTGGCAGTGTTAGTCATGGTGACTCCTCAGAGCATCAAGGTGAGCCGGATCTTATTTACATCCCATCTTACCACCATCTTTAGCACCATTTTACTTCGCATCTACAACATGACTGAGCAGTGGACTTCTGCAGCAGGCCCCAGGCCCTCATGCAGAGCCTCTCAGGGCAGACAGCTGTGCTTTTGAATCCAGAGATGGGCAGTGGCCACACCAGGCCTCGATACAGCACCGTGGACAGCAACATTGCAGCGCAGGCCACACAAACACACACACACACACACACACACACACGCACACACGCACACAGGGAGGCTCGAAGTCGACACACAGTCTCCTCATATACATGCAGCACACACACAGGGGCTTCACAATGTAAGACACCAGTCAAGCTGTTGTCCTATTAAGCCTATTTATGTGTTTTCTACAGCTGTATTGTATGGGATGTTTGTTCCCTTGCTGCCACTCTGGATGTCTGCTGTCTGAACACGTATTCAGGCAGATTTACAGCGCTAAACCATTATCGATCTGCCGAATTTGTGCCATCACATTAAATAACACACAGTCATCCCCACCCTAAAAAAAGATGGCTTATTGAAACCATAGAATAATGCTGTGGCGCTGCCAAGCTCGTTTATATTTTATTATGTGTGGGACCGAACCGGAGACTGCGAGCTTTAGAGATGCTACAGACATCGCCAGCCTAGGGTGTGTCCCGAACTGACACATGGGGGACTGTTTATTATCTTTTCCAAATGAAATAAATACCCCAGAGGAAGAGGAAATTATTACACACTGTCATGTAATGGATTAAACGATTGTTCTTGTTAGAAATAAGCGATGTGAGGGAATTATAGCTGTTATCTGAAAACAGGCTGAGCATTTTGTCGGTCACTGCAGTAGGCTACATCAAAACATCTGAATTCATATCGCCTGCTAGGATGCGAATTATGACAATTTGGACCAACTAAACAATGATTAGGGATATTCAGTACAATGAGCTGTGAGTGGTCATGATAGTTATAGCAAATCCAAGGGTGACATTTACATGCAGGCGGTTTTTTTTCTTCATCTTCGGGTAATCAGATTTTCTACAGTCACATATTGTGCCCAAGGGTCCATGGGCGTGAAATTACACAAAGCCGGCCACATCCTTCAGATTCAGCTGAAACTTTGTAAATCAACAAGGACAACATACATGGCCTTCTACATATACGCATGTTAAGCAATAGATGGGAGGACAACACCGAACCCTCCCAAAAGATCTGACTCACCGCTCTGCTCGCCCAAAAACACGAGTTTAAATTTCCTCAGGGGGTTCCCCAAATCTCCTCCAGCTGACATGGTGGCAGATAAAGAGCTCAACTTGGATTATTAGATATGTTCTTATTGCTCGGCGTCTCCTTCGTTGTGGGTGCGCAGGGGGATCCTCCTCTCCTCTCAGAATGATGGGAATGCAGCTCAGCATCCTCCTGTCAATCTGTGGAGCTACTGCGCCTGCGCGACCTCACCTATTTTAATTCGTCACCTTTCTATAGGAAATCGAACGAAACTGTTTTTAGTGTAGTAGATTTAAGATAATAACAACGTGCACGACTGTGAAACATAAGTAAATAAATGTTTGGTCGATTACAGAACACATGTCAATGGTTTATTTTTCAGCTATTGTAATTTGTTTAGTCATTGTACGCCTTTGTTTTTTTTAAGTTAATAATAGGGTTAGGGTTCAACCTATTTCTAAGACGAATATTATACTTTTAACTTTACTATACATCTTTTTGATTTACAAATTAAAACATTTGTGATCAAATGTTTCATCATTGTATGCTTTGTGAAAGATGAAAACAAACAAGCTGCAAATTGCAATGTGAGTTTATGCATTAATGACAATAATCCATAAATATAGTATAGCAATACAAACATATAATTACATATATTGGAGTCATTTTATATCACTGTCTTGCTACTTTTACTTAAAAGATTTGAATATAGAGTGCTTACTCATTCTATAAATTCTCTGAGATCTTAAAGAAGTCTTTGAATTGTATGACGTTTACCGTGGTCCTGCTGTCAGAATACACACATTATATATCAAATTAAATGAATAGGATTTAGTTTTTGTTTTCAGTAAATAGATGTTGAATTCAATGCCTTTCTTGGAGGCCTTGTCAATCATTTGGATATAAACAAATAATAACTGTAATCATCAACTCAGTTTGCAGTAATAATGCATCGATAAGGCATTCTCAACAACGTTTAATTCAGCTTTTATAAACACACCAACATGTCATTATTTTGTGCAAAATTATCAAATGGAATCTTAATACTAATGTGCAAATTCAAACAGCTCAGCCTCCTTCTCCTTCCAGAAAGCAAAGCTACGGTCAATATATTTACAAATGTCTTGGTTGTTGAAGCAAGAGAAGTTAGAGTCCCTGCCGCACTCATCTGCAGCCACAGTTTGAACCACAACTTTGGGTAGGAGTCTGGTATCTGCCAATAAGGATGATGATGGGCAGTGGCACGGTCTGGAGTCTCCAAAGAAGCGAACTTTGATGTCCTCAAAGCCGTCGCTCCACTGTCGACTCCCTGACTGGATTTCCTGGAGAACGGCCTTGTGGAAGTCCTTCACCTTCTCCCAGGAGAAACTGCCGACATGGTCAAAGACTTCGAAGCAGAGTAGATGCCTCATCTTCCTCTCCTCGGGCAGCAGCTCTTGCTCCAAAATGTGGAAGTATCCCACCATGAAGAGGTCAAGGGTCAAGCTGTCGTGGGTCACTGCAACACCGTCCACGTCTGGCAGAAATTGCTCTGGGGAGAATATTACTCGAGAACAGTTTGAGGAGGACACACAGGACTTTTTCTTTTCTTTGAGTCCTAGTTTACTTCTCCAGCAGTGAAGCACCTTGTCTACAGCACATCGTTGTTGGCAGAATTGAAACATGGAGGTGATTTTCTGTTGGGGCAAAGCGCCTGTCACTCTCTCTGGCAGTGCTTCCTGTCCCTGTCTCTGCCTCGCTGCTCTCACTGAAATAGCATATGCAGATTTCTTCCAGTGGCTCAGGAACAGCACCACGATACGCTCTTTCCTTAGGCTGGTAGTCTCCATCACAGGTTTAATTGTTTTGGGAGGGTCGCAGTGACTATTCAGGTTGTTTACTTCTGGAGCTCCAAACATTACCTGTCCTCCTTTCATAACCCCAGCAAAGGGATAAATGCTGCCAATCTGACCCTCAAAGTTGGATCTTAGGTTTCTGACCGACACCCCGGACTGTTGGATCTCCCTCACCACTCTCTCCCTCCGAGCTCGGCTGTAGCTGTTGGATTCCAGTCGATGGCTGAAAGTAGACGCCATTCCTATGTGAGGAATCCTAGGACCACTAGAGGTCTCATCATGTGCAGGCACTACCTCTTGCTCGTGTTGCACCAATCCCTGGTCCAATTCAATTCCTAAACTGTTGCTAACCCCCTGCAAACCCTTCATCTCTCCCATTATTCCATTCATTACGCTCCTCTCACCCCCTTCTTCTGTGGTTTGCGTCAGGTTGGCCACCAGCAGCGACATACTCTTAACAATCTCTGAGACACGACTGCACCACATTGGCAAAGTAGGGTGCATTTTCCCCTCAGTGTCCATCTTTTGTAGGACCTCTTTGTCGAGGGAGATGTTCAAGACGGAATCAGGTAAAATGGACCGCAGCTCCTCGGTGAGCCTGGTCAGCTCCAGCTCGTAGGCCTGGCAGCGTTTCTGCAGTGAAACAGTCTCAATTTGTTGCTGCAGGTACACCAGATCATCCTCTGTTAGGAGCTCTCCAAAGGGCCCCAAGACGGCGTTGTGGGTTTGGGAGTACTTCCAGCCGTCCACTGGTGAGTAGCCGTTAGTCATGTCCTGTTAGGGGAACGAATAGATTTTCAGAATAATTTTGAGTGATAGGATTCTAGCTGATATTTGGTCTACAAGCCTACTCTACATGCTCTTTACTTGTTCCCCTTGTTCATGTCTTTTAAAGCTCAATTATCACCCTGGTGAGTCCAACCCTATTCGAGAAACACTAACTTCAACCAAATAACTTAACTTGTCTTTTTTAATTCATACACACAACGTCTATTGCGCGTCTGGCCGTCCTGGGAGAGGTATACCTCCTCTTTCAGTCTCCCAGATGTTTCTTCAATTTCTTCTCCAATAGCTTTCTTAGGAGTTTTTCAGGATCCACTGCGATGACTCAGGACATATGCTGTACACACTGTGATTCACCCTGAGACAAATGTTTAATTTGTTATGTGGCTATATACATTTGTATTGATTGATTGATTTTTTGATTGATTCATTTACTGATTTATTGATGAATTGATTGATTGATTGATTGATTGATCCAACCACTCCCTACCTCTTTTAATCTTACCAAATAGGATTGGGTATGCAGATGCAGACATATCCAATAACATACATCGACCACAGATTTTACTGAGTCAACACTAAAGTAAACATACCTGTCTCCTCTGCTCCTCCTCGTCCTGCAGCCTGACCTGCAGCTGCCGCACCATCACCTGTCGTTTCCACTCCGCGATGGGCCGGCCGGCTTCATCGTGAGTCGGCACCAAGGAGTCGATGTCAGCCAGGATCACATCAGCGTGCAGTACCTCCTCCAACAGTTCATGACTATTACACTGCACAACCATCCGAGACAGTAGTTGTCAGTGTTAAAGGTTTGTGAAATAAAATAAATAATAACAAGTATTTTTCTGATGTTCTTTCATTTTTTGTATACCATGTTTCAAAACTAAAACATTATTAATGTAACACCCATTATACATCCACACAGTTATTATTACTTACTAGTTTTGATACAGTGTTGTCATTTTTATTGAGAACATACGAGCCTAATTAAATATGTTCCCATCCCTCCCCTAGCTATAATTGGACAACAGTGATTGTCCAATTTAGTCTCAGATAATTGTATAGGGTTTTGTCATGTAATCGAATGTACATTACCCTGTTAATCATTCCCTATCGATCCTGAAGGCAGCCATCTTTTATGTTTTTATGCACAAAGTACTGTTTATCTTGAAGGTTGTTATCACCGTTTGTCCAGTGAAGATGGCAGCATTCTTCAGAGACTTAATGGACTTCATGTGGGACATCAGCGTGAGATCCCTGTCTGGAGGCTTCAGGTAGCTGAACGATGTCACCACTGTAACATAACAAAGGCTAAATGTCAACAATTGTATCTTAAAATGAATCAATATTATTATTTTTGTATGTGTAATTTATGGTGGTTGTGGCAGTTTAATGTCATTTTATATAACGTAATAGTCCCTGTTAATCACCTGAGGAGGCCATCTGCACATTCTGCATGGTGTCCGAGTGGTATTTCTTTGAAGGGGCGGCAGGGGTCACAGAGGGTGAGGCCCCAGGAAGTGGTGAAGGGTTGCGAGGCAGGGGGAGCACCTCTTTCATTGGCTGCTGGGGACACACACAGCAGGGATGATCCATGATTAAAGGGACAGTTCTGCTTAGTGGAACACTTCAAATGCCTTTCTCTAGGAATTATTTTCTGTTTTGGTGCCATTACCATTTACAGTATAGGGAGGTGTTGAATGAGATTGTGAATATTACAAGGTTTGCTGATATTCTTTATAAAATAACGAGGTTAGATAAGATAAGATTTACTTTATTGATCCCAATTTGGAAATGTTTTGATAGTTGATAATATTTTGGGTTTGGGCACTGCAAACAGATTATTTAGATGTTCTCAAATGCATTAGTTCTCATTAGTGTCCTCCTTGCTCCCTTTGGGATGCGGAATACATTTTGACCTGTCATAGCAAAAAAAGCAGGTCATATTATTAAAAGCACCTTTGAAGGAATTAGTGATTCTATTAGTTTGCCAGGTTATATTCTCCGACTGTAATTGTCTATCGCTGCACTGATGATGGTTCACCTTGCTGTTCTCCATGTTGGCTCTGCTCAGTCACTGTCTGGTCTTCTGGAAGCAACAGGAACTCCTCTTTCTGAAAATGACATTAAGAATAACAACATGTGACAAAAACTAGATAAAGTGAGCAAAAGAGGACCCCTCCTGGAAAGAAATGTGACACAGAGTATCACACAGCAGTGAGTAAATAAACGATTTCAAAATAATCTTCGAAGAGACCTCCTTGATGCCACATGGTCAATATAAAAAAACTCTGGCCGCAGCTTGTAGTACTTGGATAAAAAACAAGACGTGGTGAAACAGGAGCCCCGTCAGCATCAGTAGCGTAGCCCGCACAGAGTGCAGGAGAAAGTGTTCTTAGAGTTATGAGAGACATGATATCCTGCTTCAGGTAACCTTCCTGATTTCTCACAGGCTCCACGCCATTCTAAAGCATAAATACTCCACAGAAAATTAGATGTTTGTCCTAATTAGATGTATATGCAAGAAGTTAGATTAAAAGCTTTGTGAACAACTAACATAATTACTGTTTTAAAAGATAAGTCATATTAAGTTAATTTGTCACCAAATATAAACCTGTAAAACCTTTGAAATACATTTGATTCTTTTATTGACCAGATAAATTGTATTTAGTGCCCTTAGCAATCTGTTGCTTTCATTCCAACGGTTAATGGCAATGGTTTCCAATACACATGACATTCAAAAAATGTTTTATATCTAAGTAAGGCTTTGATGGTTAATAAATATAAAATGTAAACTGTCAAGAAAGCATTTTTAATTCAAATAAAATAGATTCAAAATCTATTTGTCATTTGCAAATACACAATCATTTTTCTCGAGTTCCATCTCTTAACATTACCTTGAAGATCTGATAATATAATACTTCAATATATGAAAGCATGCAGTACTTACAATATATCCAGGAACTGTGAAATCACGAGCAATGGGACAGAAGATTAATTATAGGAGGAATTTAAAAAAAAGAATAATAATACTGAAAATAAAGACGCGCAGTTTACTCCAGAAGGTGTAGTCTCTCTACTCTGGAGCGGCCAATAAACAGGCAGACCAAGGAGCAGCATCACCTGGACCCAAACCTCAGACGGGGGCCCTTCTTTGTGTGCATAATTAACGAAGAGGGATAGGGTGACTGCATCAGGAAGTATAACAATTGCTCTGTGAATGTATGTAGGAGACGGCATACAGTATGCTGTGTGTGTGTGTCCGTGTGTATGTGTGTGTGCATGGACACCTTCTCACATGTTCATGTTCACACTTGAGACCGGAGATGAAAGTCAATATCCGAGACTGCACCCGAGTGATTCACTTCTTGTGGGAGACGCACTTGGCGTGGAGTTTTGTATTTCAATATCAGCATTTCAATGAATAGCAGTCTGCTTTATTTGAACATGTTGCTATAGCTACTCCTACTGGCACAGTTTCAGAGCAGTTAATCTAAAGCTGTTACTTCAACCTTTTTGTCAGATTCGTGACTAAGCAAATAAATTGCCACGCATCACTGGAGAAGTATTGTAATGGCTATCAAGGGTGGCGGGGGGCTGCAGGATAGTATTTCAAAAGTTGTGGCCTATAGTCCATAGGTTAGCTAAATCAATTACTGAACTTAATCCTGATCTTTTAGTGGTGATAGCCTACTGTTCTTTGTTTTGTTAGTTTTTTTTCCTTTCATAGGAAACAATTCAACTAATTTGACAGTAACTGGGAATCCCCTTCGGTAGAAAGAGAGACAAGCTGCTGTTTACTAAACCGAAATAGTTTACATGTCGGCTCAGTGGGAAGAAATCAACAGCTTTGGTGAATCATTCCAAGAAAAAGGAAATTGCATAAACCAGCAATCTCCCGCACAGACTGCTCTTTATTTGAACTAAAATGGACCTAAGAAGTCAAAAGTTGGGGGCGCATCTCACAAATAATGTGTAGATGAATACGTTTAATCAAATGGAAGCACATCTCTGTTCATCTATACAGTTAGCGATTGTGAGGAAATATTAGCTGCATTTTACAGAGCTATGAGATTTAAATCACTGACTGCACCTTTGATGAATTTTAAAACTTTTGGAGTAACTATTTTAAATCAAAGTATCTTGTTTTCTAATTTGTTATCAATATATTATTTTTCACAATTGTGTTCAGTGAAGATTTTAAATGCCAGTCGTCTCTATTGGCAGTATGTCAATCTCCCGGCTGCTGGTCACCTACAGTACAAACAAAAAGAGGGCAATTGGACAGAGATATTGAAACAGAACACATGATTAAATATTCAACATCCGTTACACATAAAAGCCCTGCAGATATCTTACCAAACGTATTGTTCATCAATAGTGAGCTGTAACCTCAGTGCCTGGGATGAGCCTTTGTTTGCAGTCCAGTATTTCTGCCTGTGTAATAAGGGGGATTAGTGTGACCGGCCCTGATGCAGCTAAGTACATGGTGAGTACATAATCAATAATGGAGGGCTGCAGAAACGCAGAGCAACAGTCTCACACTGCAGGCGTTCACATGTGTCCATGCTGAGCAAACAAACTGTTATGACACAGACAGGAAAAGCATTATGTTATATTAACAATGTATGAGGTGAAGGAAGTACTCAGATTGCTTATACTGTAGCAGTACTAAAGTAAACATACAAATACTCAGTTATAAGTAAATGTTTAAATAAGAGTACAGAAGTACTTTTTAATTACTTTATATACTGCTGCTGGCTATCGTAACCTATAATTATATGTCAACATGTTTACTTATTCATTTATTTACATTCTGTATTAGCTTATAACCTGGATCTGTCCAGTAACTAGTAACGCAAGCTATCAAATACCTGTGGAGAAAGAAGTCCAACATTTGCTTAAACATTTTAGTAAATTAGAAATATAAAGTAGCATAAAATAAAAATGGTGTACCTAAAATGTGTTCTTACAGATCTTGAGTAAATGTCCTTCATTTCATTCCAACACTTTCAATGTATTTTATTCCAACACTTTCAAGGTTGTTCTGTAAACAAGAGCCCTCTCCTGTTGGGGACATTTTGTTTTCTAGGTTCAACCTAATGAGATGGGCAGAGCAGGAACAACTTGTTACAGAAGACATTATCACGTGTCAGCCAGGAAACATGATGTGCTGCACAGAAGTAGTCACTCCAACTCAGGATAAATATACCAGATTTTTTTCTGCTTCTGTCTGTTAGCTATTCTTAAAGGAACTAAAGGCTGTTGTAGTTATGCTTTTGATCATTAAAAAGAGGGCAGAATCAAGATTTAAAGATCCCCCAAACACGTTTTTAGACAGAATGAGAATCTGTCTCATATGGACTATTTCTTGGTCGCTGGGTAATCCTGCAGTGAAAAAAACTGTTTATCTGTCAGTTGCTTATGAACAATCATGTTTTCTCATTAATAGGTAGTTACTGTATGTATGCAATCGAGATTGTATTTGACTGCCATAGTTCTTTATGAAAGAAGTCATCCCATTCTTCAAATTGTGCAGTCAAACTAAAATGGTTCCATTTTTTTTATTAAAATTGGAATATATTCATTTTTAGTCTTACCTTTGATGAATAAGATGACCACAGTCACAGCCAGTGTTATATATTTTCTTTTGCAGATGTCAAGGTATATATATCTGAAGTGTGCTGGGTCATTTGGACAATATTCAATTCAAATTGTGCACAATAATGCAGACTTCTACTCACCCATTCAGGTGTCACATGCTGTGTAATGATAAATGTGAACAACACTTGTAAAAAGGCGACAATCATACACATCACACTAAAATGTTGCATAAGTTTCAACACTCATTTATTTGTATTTTATTTTTCTTGACAACTTTTGTTACGTGTCCACAGACATGAGAAATAACTCCAGAACAGTCAAAAGCTAAACGTGAGCACTGAGATTAAAACTCGATCACAGGCTGAGACCCGATTCTACTTCGGTCAAGCTGCTCAGAGCAAGAGTGGCAAACCAGGGATCATCTACTCTGTCCACGATCGCCACCTCACCCACACTGAGCTGAAATGTGCAAAACTGATCCCCGCTCAGCACTCTTAGCTCTGGGGTGACGCTTGACCAAGCAGCAGGCCAGTTATTCTAATTCATCATGGTACACAGAGGAAGAGAGAGTTAATATCATCTGTGTGACGAGACCCAACACAGAAACATCTCCATTTATATACAAGACGGAGCCAGGAGGAAGGTTTCCAGTTAGTCATACAAGGATCATGGATGACAATACTTTACAAGCAGCACTTCAGGGGGGGAAGCTGTTGTCATTAGCAGGCGGTAAGGCAGGAGAGAGGGACAGAGAACAGCAGAAGAGAAGTGGACCTGCATGCTTTGATCCAGAGCTGTGACAGTTAAAAAGCAGCCAAATATAAATTAATCAACTCATTAACCTCTCAACGTTTATTGGCCAGTACACTAAAGCTGTCTCACAAAGTGTTTTCTTTTAAACATGATATCCTTGAACTATTGCGTCTGGAAGCATTGCAAGTCATACACCAGCTGTATATTAAAACCTTAAAATAATCAATGCATTTTGGTGCAGTGTTGTTCGTGGTTTGATTGCTGAAGCAAAAATGGCACAGATCTAATTCTAATCTTCTCCCTCCAGGACAGGGTCGCTATAGGTTATTGTTTTAAAACAAACCAGTATTTTCCATACATTCCTAACATCATGATATGAAATCATATTGAATAAAGATGCCTTGTGCATGAGTGCAAAATATAGAACATAATCCATCCTTCTAAGCTTTATAAATAAACCTTTTCCTTTGTCTTCTGTTCCAGCAGACAACATACCGTATATATATATATATCTTTAAACATTTTACAAAACAAAGTTGATTATACCAAAATGACCCAGAAATCAATTATGCTATCCTATTTGTTCTTTGCAAACAGACAGAACATCATTTTCAACATCAAAGCAGCGACAAGAAGCAACAAATCTAAAGGTCAATTTGAAGTAAAACCTTCCATTTATCACAAGTATAAGCCTGCATTGCTCAACAGGTTGGTTGGCCTGTGGCGTACAGAGTCCTCAACACTTTCTGTAATCTGATTATATGTCGGGTTAAACCAAAAAAAATATCAGAACCACAAACGAGAGGAAAATGGGAAAGACAAAATGGTTGACTGACCATGTCTTTATCAGAGATTTGCAAAAGAACGAGGTGAATTAAGGTGTAGATAATGATGTAAATAATGCTATCGAAATTAAAATAATCTCCACCTTAGGTATTTTCAGTTACCTTTATCTTTCCTCTGATAATATTTATCTAAAATCAACATTAAGGGTCATCTTGGTATAATGCAAAAATAACAGACAGTCGGTGAAAGCGACTGCAAACAATTCCCTGAACATAAGAGTCAAAACGACACCAAGCTAATCATACTTCAGACACAAGCATCAAGCTGTCAAATATCTAGCAGCGACAGTACAAAAGCTGAGGGGGGGGGGGGGATGCTTTTAAATGCAACATTTACAGTCAATGATAATGAGATACAAACTGCACTACAGGCTATACCAACATACTATATAGCATCATTGATAATATTCACTCTCCAAAACAACGACATAGGTCAAAAATGTGGGACAAAATTAAGATTCACAGCCTCTACATTTACTTTACATAAAAGCCAAATGTTGGACACATGTTATTAACTTCCGCGTTGATGTGAAAGACGATGAGGGAGGGGGAGAGAAGTAAAAGAGGTGAAGAAAGGGAGGCACTATCTGGTGCATGGACAACGCTCCTGCCCACTCAAAGCAACCGCCTTCAACAGATCCCAGGTCCATCGTCAATTACAACCTTTCATTTAGCTAGAGGAGCCGTGAATAGTAAACGTATTGGCTCTGCTGGCCCATGACAGACTGAATAAGTGCTTATTTGATTCAAGTTAAACAGTTGTGGCCCTGGTGCATTTATCATCTTAGGTTAATTTAGATATTATTGATACGTTTAAAAAAGTTGCTCAACAATTTTGGAAATATGCTCATGTGCTTTGTTGCTACTTGGAGTGTGAGATTTGCGTACTTGCGAGGATGCTATAGCCTACTTGGGTTTGTGACTAGATAGAAAAGTTAGCATAGCGTAGCGGTACACTTAAAAAACGGCAAAACATTGTTGCTACCAGCGCCTTTAAAGCTCACTCATTTATGCATTAAATCTCATTTGTGTGTTCCTTCATCTCGAAAATGGTCAAGAAATGTTCTGGCACAAACCGCCTTGTTAAATCTCAACTTTGTACACTTATTAAATGAGATATAATGTGCTATAAGTGATTTTAGAGTTGCTTCTTTTGGACACGCTAGCTGTGTACCTCTGGTTCCAGTCTTCATGCTAAACTAAGCTAAGCTAACCTTCTGTTTGCTGTAATCTGCTCACCTAACTCACGGCAAGAAAGCAAATAAGTGCATTTCCAAAAATGTAAAACTATTTCTTTTATGTTTTAAATATCTGCTCAGCAGCACAGTGGACAATGATTTGAAACTCTAAAACAAGAAAATAATGCTTTGGTTAAACAAATGAGTAAATGATACATTAACTCAACAAAGACAGTAAAGTGCCATGCAACAAAACTGGTAAGTGGTCATGTCACAAATAAATAACAGTGCAGAAACGTACAATAGCGACAATAAATATCATTATGCTTTCTGGTTCTATGTGCACAAGGGATTATTATTTAAAAAAATAAGAAGCACATAACAAGAACAAGGCAAGGACATGAGTTATCTCTCCTGATATTGGATTATTTTTGCCTTATTTTAGCCAAAGAACTCAGTTTTCGTGGAATCAGTTAAAAAAACAACATCACATGAACAACAACGTACCCTTTTGTCCTAACAAATCCCACATGCTACTTCAGTGTTACAATGACTATCTGAAACCTCTGCAGTGAAACAAATACTCTATGCTGGAGAACACCAAGCAAACCCAAACTGAGGTAATGTACAGTATACGACGGATATATGCGGAGCGATCATCCCTGCACTTAACACACTTCTACAAAGAGAAACATCCGGTTTGCAACTTCCCACTCGCCTGATGCCATCAATTACAAATACACGAATGGCGGATTTCAAATTGGGACTTATTTTTTGTTATAATAAGTGAAACAGGGACTGACCACTGACTAACTCTCTACAGGGATTCACAGATACTGGATTATTTACACCAAAAGCTAATCAAAACTAGTCCCAATGCCCAGCAGAGGTAAGTTTATTTATGAGTTTGGGTATTTAGTTTGTCTTATGTTTCTTCTAAAGGTCAGGTGGGAGCACATCATGCAGGGTTTTTGAGGAGGGGACTGCAAAAAAGACAGGAAGGAAAGTTTTGTGGGGTTTCAGGATGAGCAATCAGGTGATGTTTGGGATAGGGACGGTCATCATATAGAAGGGTTTAAGTGGTTTTATGTATAAGTTTGTTTATATGGTCTATGTTCATTAGAGCAGGATGCTGAGTGGAGCTTTTGGATTGTTTTGTTTTTTTGTTGTTTTCCACCGGGCCGGTTCACCTCTCACATCCTCAGAGCAGCGGGGGCCGACTGCACTGACTTTCTCCGGGAGAGCTTGGACCTGAGGAGATGGAAGAGAGGGGGAGTGAGATGTCAAGAAGTAGGATCTTGTAAATAAACAGAAATCATTTGTGGTAATCTTTATTTTGCAGGTCAATTAAATTACCAATCATTTCCAAGGATTTTTTTCTGAACTATATCAATCTTTTCTCTTTATTTAAATATTGTGTGCTTGTTTGTGTGTGAACAAATTCAAACATTTTTGGATGTTATAATGAATCAGATGCACGCTGACTTAAACACAATCTAATGCACAGTTCTCCCTACACAATAGTCAAATGATTTCTGGTCTGATTCCCCTCAGACAAGCTTTTTATTTTTTCTAAAAATCATCCAAAATGTTGTGTGGTGTGTAAGGAAAGTTTATTACATCCCCTAATCTGTTTGATCCATCAAAGCCGAACCAATTTCAAGTCCAAAACATATAACATGTCGGTATATTCGTGATCAGGTAACCTGTTGTGGGTGGAGACCCCCCGAGTTTTAAATCCTGTGAAATATTTGAAATGTTCGATCTATAAGTCTGTTAAAATCCTTCCAAAAAACAACCAAATATATAAAATGACCACTTTTCTTTATCTCTGCACTTAAGGTATAACCTGTAATAAGTAGTCGCCTCAGGAACCACACTACTTATCTTCAAGGTTTTATAAGCAAAAGAGTCTGAAAACCGTTGCTCTTGGTTTTTTTATTGACAATGTAACACATTTTCCCAGTTAATAAACTGTAATAATTTAGATCTAATTTCTTTCTATGATAGCTAAATGAAAGGATCTTTAAAAGTGCATATATAATTATATTTTAAATGCTTAAGAGCAACATCTGTGTTGCTAATCAGATTTTCCTTATCTGTTATGTGTATTTTTACCTTTAGAGTGTCTCCCCCACTCACCTGATGGTGCCGGCTAACAGAGGGTTGAAGGCGTACAGCCAGTCGTGCATCTCTTTGTCGTTGGTGGCCTGCAGCAGAATCCCACGATGCTCAGTGCACACAGCAAACGTGTTGGGAGTCTGGAAACATGAGGTAAATTAAGCTCATCAGGTTTACTGCACAACTATTTATTCATTTATCTATAAACATGTTTTGCTAGAGTATAGAGCAGTAGCTCGGTCGTACCCGCAGTAAGGTCTGTTTGTCTTCGCTGTATTCCACCTTGGCAGACGACAGGTTGATGACAGCTCTCTCCACGCTGTCCCTCTCGCTGCGATACAGGTAGACGTAGGGCCGGCGCACCACCACGAAGCGCTTCACCCAGCCGCTGGTGTGGGGCTCCAGGAAGTGCAGGTAGCCTTTCTTTGACACAATAGGGCTGCACACAATCAAATAAATACAAATGTTAAACAACAACTTTTCTTAAATAATGATTGTATCGGAAATAGGCACTGTGGAGGTTGCAGTTAACAAATACAATGTTTTGTACACAGTGACTTCAATGTCATTATAGTCCGAGTGCTCTGACCTGACACGGATCTCCTGTATGTCCGGAACGAAGCTGCATCCTCGGAGAGTTTTCTTCCGGTCCACTGGGCTGTACGGGTCCAGATCTGGAGTGGAAGCTCCTGAACTGGGATCAGTGTGTCTACACGACACAAACAAGGAACATAAATTAACAATTTAAAATCTCTACTGTATATATTGGCCTTTAAATCTGTTTGACACTTTTTCTTAATCCGCAACGAAAAATATTTTTTAATGATCCTTTTACAATATCTCAGCAATAAGGGACTGCTCTTGTAACTTAGATAAGTATTTTCATTTTATGCCATTTTAAACTTTTAAATCACTACATTTCAAAAGGATATATTGCCTTTTTTACTCCACTAAACTCAACAGATTTTTTGCTTTAAAAGTAGTGACAATCGTCTCCCCATACTGACCTGCTTTTTACATTGAAATACTGCTTACATGTTACTGCATCAGCAATTATTTTCCAATATGAAATGTTGACTTAATAATTATACATAATAAAAAAACAGCCTGAAAGGAAGTGTTCTGCTTATTAAGGACTTTCAACAAGTGTATTTGCTGATCATGCTGTTCTACTTTTACTAGAGTAAGACTTAGAATGCAAGACGCTAGACCAGGACATCAAGAGTATTTCTACATTGTCTTATCACTATTTTACTTGATCAAATAAAAATACTTTTGCAAAATATCTATTATTGCCTAAACACAACATTTCTCATGCACAGAGGAGATAAGCTGCTTGTTACTGATAATGAGCAGAGTAGCTGCATCTGGTTTGTACCTAATGTCGTAATTCCCCTCGACCAGTGAGGGGCAGGTGGAGGACGGAGTGAGCGTGCTCAGTCCAGATGAGCAGGAGTCTCTCATCAGCGACGCAGACATCTCAGAAAGCTAAAGAACACACACACACAGAAACACATTCACAACAAAGCATGCATTGAGAAGCACACACACACACACACACACACACACACACACACACACACACACACACACAAACACACACACACACACACACGACAAGAAGGACACACACAAGTACAGACAAAACATACCCGAAAACAATTAAGCACGGACAACACGGACATGCATTCAGAGAACAATACAATCAGGACATTTTCTAGCGATGTACAGTAGAAATACCTCTGCACCATTTTAAATCCTCATTATCTAAGAGCCCCTCGCTGGTTAACATGTTTAGTAGGACATGCAGGAGTAATATTGGGTTAGTGGAAGCCCTGCAGGGTCTAAAGAGGGGGGGACAGTGAGGGAGGAGGCCAGGATAAAAGGAGGTGGGGGAAGGAAACCTCAAATATTTTAAGGCGTGAAATATGGAAACATTAATTTGAGAATAAAGAGATGAGCAGTAGACCTGGGTCATTATTATTTTAAACTAAAAGGTGTTATATGATTGATCAAGCTCAAATTCAAAGAATTATTAGTGAATCATTTTAAACCCCAGCCTACTGAGTGGTTTTAGAGTGCTGCAGGAATGAGTTAGCATTTTAGTATTTCAGGTTACCTCATCTCTAATGTTTTTCTAACAGGTTTAGATTTGATGCCTGAAAGATAGTGTTCATTTCGTCAGCTATTTTTTTATTTAGTTTTAGTCTTAGTCCTGTGTTAAATTTCCTTTTTAGTTTTAGTCATATTTAGTCAACTTCGTCCTGTTTTTATTTAGTCAAGTTTTAGTCGACTAAAAGTCTGAGCATTTTAGTCTTATTTTAGTCAAAGAAAACTCATTATTTTAGTCTACTTTTTGTCAATGAAAACGGTTGAGTCTTTTTAAGTCATCAGATTATATAGAACATTTCAGTCAAACTAGTCTAGCCAAAACCAATAATTTGTCATTTTAGTCAAACTTATTTCACAATAAGATTATATTTTGTCCTTATTTGATGAAAAACACAGGTTGAATGATTAAGAAGCTTTGCAGAGAGTATCAGGTCAGTTTGTGGTGTTTTTACCAGCTGTGTTATGGCCACATTGCTTCCTTTCTGATATAACAATGCATTCCATTTTTTTCTCCGCCTCATTGTAGTGAAAATGGGCCCAAATATCACATTGTTTCTTTCTCCCAGGCAGTGGTGTCGTTAGACTTTTTCGTTGTCAAGTCATTTTGCCGGACAGGATCGTAACATTTCCATCATAATCCATTATTACCCGTCGAGTCTGTACACAACTCGTCTGCTCATTTTTGGTCAACGAAAGTAAAGAGAGATTTTGGCATAGTTTTTATTTAGTAAACTACATTTTCGTCTCGTCACTTTTCGTCAACGATATTGCTTGATGATTTCGTTACAGTTATTGTTTACTGCCGTCGGTGCCGTCTCGTCATCGTCTCGTTTTAGTCATGGAAAAAAGGTCGTTGACGAACACATTTCGTCATAGTTTTAGTCAACGAAATGAACACGACTGAAAGATAAGACCGTGTTTAACACTATATTAGGAGATATTTATGTTTCCTTATACAACATAAAATACACCAGTAAATAAGCCTCACTTGTGAATTTTGGCAGAAACTTATTTTTGCTTAAGAGCTAATTCTTCTGCAATCATCCAAAATCCAACAGGCAAATCCTCAAAATACGTCGCCCCTGTAGCACTCTATTCAGACATAATGTTAATGGGGAAAAAAAGAGTGAAATGCAAAAAAGACAGGATTATGTGTTGAAAAAAGGCAGAGAGAGGGTGGAGTGTGGGGCTTGAGTATTTTGTGGAGGTAATCGCTAAAGGTTGGAAAGGGTTAACGGGCCGGGTTAGAGGGCCTAGGCTGGGGCTCACCTTGCTCTCACTGGCACTGCTGCTCACCTTGCTGTACTCCCTGTTGAAGGTGTGCATCAGCAGACGCAGACACTGGAGAGAAGATACGAGACAGAACAGATGATGTTGAATAAAAGCTGATACAAACAGGTAAAAAAACATCTCAGGGAGCATCAGTCACCTTGGCAGCCAGCTCCCTCTGCCTCTGGTTGGGACTGTCGAGGGCCGGGCTGCTGCCGGGGCTGTGGCTGTAGACGGGACTTTTAGCAAAATCACAGATGTCACTGTTCTTGAAGAGCGCATCCTGCCCGGCCAGCAGGGTCGCCTCCAGCTTCTCCCTCAGCAGCAGGTAGTGCCTGGTCTTCTCCACCTGAAAACACAAGCACATAAGAATTAGAATTGGAGGATGAGACCCTCTATATTTGTGTCACTGGGGTGTCCAGTGCCTCGCTCAAGGGCACCACCATTTTCATCAAGTCGGGGGATTTGAACTGGCAACCCTACGATTCCCAGTCCCCGACTGACTGAGCCACTGCCGGACACACTTTAATGGGGTAGGTCTTCTGTGGGTCGTACAGAAAAGGATCTATATATGCTTTCCTTTGCTGAGACTAAATAAATGCACCAACAGCACGTTTCTTTTCTCTTTATCTCTCTTTAGTGTACTGCATATGATTCAAGCCTTGCATCTGCAGGGTCATCGGTCAAGTAAAAATACTTTTCTCATTTAAATGATCTAGATGTCATCTCACTTCTCACTAACAAACCTCTCAGTTTTAAAGACTGACCTCCTGCAGTAAGCTGAGTTTCTCCAGCTCCCACTGGTGGTCCAGGATGAGGCTGTCGCTGCGAGGCCTCCACCCTGCCAGGTTCTCCTCTCCTCTGACGTACGCCACCGAGGTGTCCAGCACACGCCTGCGACGACGCTGCATCCCTGAAGAAGAAGAAGATGCTCTGTGAGTATTTCAAATACAAATAAAAAGACTAGCTCAATTGAAACCATTTTGTTGTTTGATTTTGTTTTACCTGGACTTCCATTGTCCGCCACATGGCAGAGGGTGACTTCATACACTCCAGTGACACGGTTACTGGGAAAGAAAGAAATTGTATATAATTATGATATCAAACACATTTTTTAGATTGAGCATTTATAGAATTTAGAATCAGTACAAGATCCAGTTTGTATCTAATCCATAAATGTGTACCTCTCAGAGGGCCTGAGGCATCCGGTGCTGAAGAGGTTTCTGATGGAGCGAGAGGCTGGCAGCTTGGCGTCACGGGAATAAAACACCATACAGAAATCTTTGGTGATCACTGTCGGCTGAGTGCAGTTCTCCATCTAGTTCAAATATAGATGGACAGCAACAAATCAGAATCCAGGTGAGTTGGTTACACAATGACATCATTTATATTTCTTTCTATCACTTTAATCTACAAAGAAATACAAAGAAACACATTCTGTAAATCAAATGTCATTGAGTACCTCTAGATAAGCAGAGAGGGTGATGTAGATTTTCTCCCCGTAGGGAGTGACTCTGTTCAGGAGCAGAGAGTTGTGCATGGAGCTGTCCCATGCCGCCTCAAATCGGTAGAAAGTTCTGCAGCAAAAACAAACAGTCATCTATACGCACAACATTGAGCAGATGAGTTAACCTTATTACAAGCCTGTGAGCTAATAATGTTATTTTGTAAATAATAATAGATAAAGACAAAAATGATTGTCATTTATACCTATGATCAACTCCCAAGGAGACGCTGGCGTTAGCAAAGGATAAAGAGAAACAGGAAACGAGTTAGAAACTTTTAACTGCAGCTGTTAAAAGTTTGAAACCAGCAAACCATACTGATCCATGCAAAATAAAAAAATGCATTAAGGCCAAATCATATTTCATTATAAAAGGCACGTTGAAGCAATGGGAAAATATAGGTTTTAGGTTTGGTAACAAATTCAAAGAGGAAACTTTTGTTGAATATCAAATACACAGAAAGATAGTAAGTAAATCAGAAATGTGTCTGATGTGTATACTTGTCACTGTGTTTGGGCCAGAAATATCCAGAAGACAGGATGTTGAGGGACAGGATGTTGGGGTCTATGATGGTTTCATCTGCCTCGGGTGTGTTTCGGATACGACCTGAAGTCAAACAAAACAGTAAGAAAAAAAAAACAGGTTTTTTTCAAATCTAACCAACTGGGCCAAATATGTTTTTGAATTGTTGTTTTTACTCACCAATAACCAGCTCCTTCACCTCTTTCCACTCGATGTCATTTCCTGTCTCATGAGCGATGGTGACTGTGATCCTCCTCTGGATGCCCTGAAGACAGGATTCAAAGAGTTGAGTGGATTAGGTTTGATGATTCTTGTTTATTAAACGATTAATATAAAGGTATGTAATTGGTAAACATGATGGTGGGTCAGACCTGATGTAAAAGGTAAGTGCCGTGGCAGGGCATCCCACTCCTGTGGTCAACAACAGCTGGGATGTAGCTATAAAAAAGGGAGATAATTAACACAATAAATACTCAAAATAATAACGCAGAATATTTTCATCGCTGCTGCAAAATAATTGTTGTTATCATATGTACAAAGAGCAGTGGCGAACCGTCAGGGCCTTCAAGGTATTCAGAGAATACCCTGGAACACTCAGATAAAACAAACAAAAAATCGATTTAATTATATAAATAAAATGTAATAAAATGTAATAAAATGTAATAAAATGTATATAAATGTATATAAAATAAATAAATGAGAATGGTATCTGTGTTGTTGATCTGTAATATTACAGTGTATTGTTTGTCCTTCTCGGACCATGCACTACGCATTTAAGTGGTTTTGTTTTTGAAAATAAAGCAACCAATCAGATCTTGTTCTGGGTCTCTGGGTAGAATATCCTTCAACCAAGGTATTCTACATCCTTGACAGAATGCCCTGGCCGTTGCACTGAATCAGAGCGTACATTTGGACTGACAGTTTGATCAACCAATCATATATTTATTTGTAGCCAATGGGCGTATTCTTTCAGAGTTTCCATCGGTTCCAGGGTACTCTAGAAGGCCCGCTAGTTAACTGGCTCGAGACAGAGGATCTAGAACGAATGCGACGAAGCAATTCATGCCGTTTTATTGTTTTTAACGTTGAAATGACAAGTGCAACAGGTGAAGATGAAGTTGTTGCGGAATTGTTGTGAGTACCCTTTTCAAGACGATAATTCAGTGAAAAGATGGACATTATAATGCCGCGGAGGGGGGGGGGGGAGGGGCGGCGGCGGGGGGTGTGTGTGTTCACAGAAGGTCCAGTTGTGATAGACACGGTTCGCCACTGGCAAAGAGTATGAGCTACTGTGTTCTTTGCTTTATATTTGTATATCGGGACACACAGCAATAAAGTCACAACTCACTCTCCGTTAGCTTCCAGCTCACATATCTCAAAGAATGACATCAGGTCGTATTTGGCGTGACAAGGTCCGGCGGTGGAGCGCATCAGAGTGCTGAGCTTTGTGGCCGGCACTGGAGGAAGTAAGAGGAAACAGATTCATGTGTGAAACTGGGTCAACCTGTCTGTACGGTCCGAAATCAAGGGTATATAATATTAAACTGGAGGCTGAGACACTGATCATATTGTGGAGATTAAATCATGAAATATAAAAACGTTTGATCTACTCTCAGGCACATTGAATGTCACTGCTTACCTGGTTTGGATAAGGGCATCACCCTGGGGAACTGCCTCCTGGATGGTCTCAGAGGACTAAAAAAAAAAAAAAGGACAAAGAAACTGAATACTAGGAAACTTTCTAAAATATCAGCTGGTGGAAATTAAAGGTCAAATGTCTTCTTACCTGATGAGGTCTTTGCAGAGTGGAGGGAAGGGCTGTTTCTGATAGTGACCAAACACCTCGAAGACGATGGGCTGAGTCTTGATGTACTCCACAAAGGACTTGGTCACCTCCACCGTGATCTACCAGGAAAGAGGGAAATGACATCTTAAGCACAGCCCTAACACAGTTGTTTGTATCTAGTGATATTTGTTAATAATAGCTCTGAATGTTTACATTTTGAACATGGTAGAAGCCCAGCGGAGGTCCTCTGCCCGTGTTCTTCAGCGGCTCGGTGGAGAAAGCTTCATCGTGGCGGTGGATGAAGCTAGAAAAAAGGGAAGCCATTTTATTAGACTGACCTCCCTTTGCTCTTCCTGCACATTATGCTGACCGAAAGCACCCAGCTGACCACCACACATGCTGAACACTTTGTTTAAAGCCACAAGCCACATACATTAACAATAAGTGAACATTCATATTACTGTAAATAATAAAACGTAGTTAGTCAATTGTTTCCAGCAGTCAGGACACATTAAGCATTGAGTTATATTTTTGCATAATCTTTCTGCAAAAAACGAAATAATTTGATATTCTGTTTTTCTGTAACACTTAACAGATGTGCATGCATTATCATTATTTAATAGCAGAAAGTCCAACTGAAATAACTATTTAATTTAACTATTTAATAGATATTTAAATATTGGTTTCAGATTTATATTGCATTTTGCTTCCCTAGAAGAGAAATAGATTGCTGACAAAGACATAATGCATTCTATAAAAAATGTGAAGCCGATAAATCATTTTATTTCCAGCACCTAAGTGGAGGAGGCATGCTTGAAACTCACTTGAATTGGCAGAAGATGTCGGCGTACTCGGCCGAGATGCTGGAGGCCTGCAGGACGGTGACTCTGAAGGTGAAGGTGCTGCCGATCTTCAGGTGGGACAGAACTTTCTCTGGGGAAAGGTCGAGAGCGAGATCCAGACCCAGACCTGCACTCTTCACCGGGCTGCTGGGAGTCTCTATGATTTCTACGAGAAACAGAGAAAGAGACACAGATGGGTTATTTTAAATTCTTTATATATTTTTGCTTTTGAGTTTATTATAGAACTGACGAGCTTACAATTGTGATTTTAATTTAGACTGTTAATGTAAACAGTGGCTGGAATGATTTTCAGTGCCTGTAAAGGTTTTTCCTCTCACCAGTGTTGTTGTTGACTTCATCTGCAGAAATCCCTATGTCTGCGCTCGCTCCTTCTCCCTCCACAAAGCGCAGCTCCTCCTGCGAGGTGTTGGAGTGAGAGAGAACACCGGGACACGACTCGGTCTGGAACTGGACCAAAACAGAAAAACATCAGCATTAATCTAACTTACGCCACACATATACTGTGTTTATTCTTTTGACTTGTATTGATGTATAAGACGGATTCAGAGAACCAGAACAAATCACTGCATGCTGGTACCTTCTCAAACTGTTTGTCTTCAAAGGAGATCTTAGCAGTGCCTGACTGCCTCACACCAGAGCCGTAATCAGGGGCCTCCTCATCAGCTAAAAGGAGACAAAACAGAGAGATATAAACAAACAGTATTTTAAAACAAACTAAAAGGCATGTCCAAGAGTAAGTCTGATATTCCACCTGTATTCGTACCTGAGATTGCCTGCACAGCCACTCTGAGGAAGCCTTTCACTTCTCCTTTCTCACTGACGATGGCCACGCGGTGCACGAGGGGCACGGGGTACAGCAGGTTGCTCAGGTACACAAAAGCCCTGAGGAGGAGGCAGGAAGTGATGAGGGGATGTCAGTTTGTAACAAGCATTTATAGTGAAATAAAAGAAAAAGCAGGGTTTTAACTCAATACTGCTTCCAGGAGGGAGGAGGTGACGCACCTGCCCACCAGACGGAACCAGGGGAAGCGGTCGTAGAAGGGGTCTCCTCCGGTCAGAGCCTGGTCACAGTCCTCCACAGCGCTGCTGGGGAGCTCTGCCGCTCGGTCGTACATCTCCCTCATCAGGTCCAGCCTCTGCCTGCAGGGGGCAGCGTGAGAAGAGAGGAAAAACCCTTAATAATGGCCTCCCTATGTTCAGTTTACTGTGTGCACACATATTATGATATCATTATTGTGGTTATTTTAAAGTTTATATAGAAAAATATCTTTTTTTTTTGTTATTGTGAATAATATATCATTTTATATTTATATATTTCTTATCAGATGAAAGGAATGTGACCTTCAACATTTTAATAATTGTATGTGTAATTAAATCGACCTATACCGAGGCATCAGCTTTTTATTATTAGATGACACTGTACCTGAGTTTCTCCAGAGTCCAGTAATGTGTCGCTCCGTTCTTCTGATCTTGGACTTCAACGGCGACGATGGTTCGGGGGAAAGGTCGCTTCTCTCTCTCTTTGGCCACGCTGGCGGGCAGTAGGTCGGGCGGCAGAGGAGAGTAGAGAGTGTCTGTCAACAGGACGAACTGGAACTGCACCTGTGGACGACAAGAGCCATAAAAACATGAGTGATTGCTGGTTTGAATCCTCCTGCATCGTATATGCAATGTCACATCAGGATTTCCCTGCTTTTCAAACATCCTTTAAGCATCAGAGACATGGAAATGTAAACAAATGCGGCTATAAAAAACGTTATGCCATTTCACACGCAAAGAAAAACCTCTAAAATCTTCTTTCACCCCAACAAAGAAGAAGACTGATAAGGTAGCATTTGTCTTTATCAAATATGTCTACAAGTAAAGTCATATACTACTTCTCATGCAGAATAGCTGCTCAGCTGCATTATACATTATTCTAGTAAGAGTCCATATTCTGTGTATTCATTTCCAAAACTGGGTGAGTCACGATGCAGTAAGTTTTATTTTTGCCCAAATAAGCTTTATCATACACGAAACCTTTTATTAAATGGGTTACTTGACAGAACTGACATGCAATATGCAGCAGTGTGTACATCATGTGGAGATTGGACACTGACAAACATTTATTAATCTGCAGTCTGCATCCATTTTGGATTGAGGAGCAAGCTCTTCCTTCATACACCAGTATCACAATATCAAATAGATAGCACATTTGCAATAAGGATGTTATTATTTTAGAGAGACAACACTAAGCTTTTATTGCATTGCCACTGGAAGTAGATTTAGAAAAAGCTGTCTTATGTTTAGCTAAAACAAAACAAATAATCATAACTTATGAAAATGAAATGAAAATATGTCACAGTGCAACAAGAAAAAGGACAATGTTTTACAGTAACAAACACCCCACCTTTTTCTTCAGCTCCACGCTGATAGCATTGGCCTCTTTGAGGAAGATGGCGTTGCCCCACAGCAGATCCCTGAGAGATGTGAACTGGTAGAAACGCCACTTCCTGAAAGCCCACAGAGCCAACTCCGTCTCACGGGGCGTCCACGGCACTGAAGGGGAGGGTCAAATGATTTGTAAGTACATTTTTGACCAAAAGAAACCTATTTAAATCAGTTAAGAAAAGTGACAGTACCACCTTCCTCTTCAGGCTCCTCTTCTTCCTCAGGAGACTCCAGGTAGCGGGAGTCAACTTGTTTCTGAAGAGCCTCTAGTTTACTCTCATAGTCCTGAAAGAAAACATAGGATTCAGTTGTTTTCTTTACACACACATTTGAAGTGTTTCCGTATGACTGAGCACTCACCAGCCTCTGCTGCTCCAACAGGTTGCTGGCTTCTTCTCTCTCTTTGCGATACTGATCCTCGAGCTCCTGAAGCCTGAAGGGATTCAGAACTATATGTCAGAAAAGTCAATTTGACTAAATGGAAATAAATACAACAAAATGATGTGTTCTCCACCCACCTCTGCTCCATCTCCTGCTTCATGTCGATGCCTTGTTTCTCCAGCAGCTCTCTCTGAGCGAAGGCCCAGTCCACGGGCTCCACGGGGGTCTCGGCGCACGGCGTCCTCTCTCGCTCCAGACGAGCCTGCTCCGGGTCGTTGAAGCGGAACACGTGGCTCTTTCCCATGATGATGCGGTTGCCTAAAAAGTGTGTATGATCACAAATTATTAAAAACTTTTAAGATACTTTGAAAACCACTTTTAATTCAATTCAGGACCTAACCCAATTATACACACCAAACTCATCGCTTCCATTTCAAATAAACAGTCATGTCAAATGACGATTCCCCGTACAACACAGTATAATTATTAATAGATTCATGATTAATGATAATACCATACAGTATACAGTATACTTAAGAAAAGCCAAGTTAGAAGATTCTCAATTGGCTAAAGGAGCAAATAAGCCACAGCAATACATTTGGTTCTACGAATAGACATTATATAATAACAATAAACAGTAAGTATTAGATACATTATTGATCCTTCACTGCAGTATAATGTTCACTGAGACTTGGAATAGTCACAATCGTAGAAAGTGATCTTACTTTGGCCATTGTGATGTAACACAGAGTTCTATCTTTCCCTCTTCTCTTAATTTGGATTTACACCTTTTTTTTCAACCAAAATAATATGAAGCTTCACTCATACCAGACCGCAGGACGGTGGGGGAGCTCACTCTCTTCCCGTTGACGTACGTCTCTGAGCCCTCACACGGCTCCATCATGACGCAGCCTGTCAAAGGACATTGTATAACTTTAACAACAAAGTCTTAAACCCATGCACAATAAGTATCTTTCATTTTTAATATTGTTTTTAATGCAACAACTTTTATTAAACTGTTATTTGGAGGAGAAAGCAGCAGGTCTACCTTCCCCCAGAGGCACCGTGGTGCTGGTGAAGGTGCAGTGCTCGTCTTGGATGAAATGTCCGCTGAGAACAATGTCCTGACGAGTCTTGGCATTTTCACGGCCAACCCTGAGGGAAGATGATCCATTAGAGACATATTCACAGCAACACCAAAATATCTTGAGTACATTTCAGAAACTGAAAAACATTTTAAAAATTACTTTGTGAGGCCGTCTTTGATGTAGTACAGCAGACACTCTGACATCAGAGGGTCTTCATTCAGGTTGACCAGGTGAGGCGTCTAAACAGGAAATAATGACAAACGTGTTAAGCCTGTGGAAAGATGTTGTAAATATATGAAATTAATTAGCAAAAGGAAGGGTCATCTTACCTTTTTCGGTGAGAAGACTCCCAGAGTGCCTCCATCTTCTCTCATGGCAACACCCATCTCAGCCAGCAGGGCCTCTCTGCAGGAAGCAAACACACATGATCCTAACATGGCTACAAATATGTTGTTTGTATTAACATTTGGCTGGCAATCCAGAACTGAATGTATCCTTTAAGACATTATGTCAAAAATAAATCTCAAGGGTCAAACCATCAAAAATGGTCCATATAGAAATTATAATATTAAAAATATATATTATTTGTACACATGAGTGGTCCAAAAGCCATGGGCATATACAACAGACCTCAACTCAACTTGAGGAGAAAACAATCAATACGAACAATAAGTTTAGTTTAAATAAACTGTAGATTTATTCATGAAACCATGAATCAGGCGTGAATATGTGTGACCAACCTCTCCATACGAATGGCCTCAGTACGACGCAGCTTCTCTTCCCATGTCTCATTGAGCTCTGCAATGATTTTCTCAGTTTCCTGTTGGCAAAATGTATACATTTATACACATAATAAATGTACTTACTCTTTCCAGCAGATTTCTGTGCCTTTCCCTGTAATTAAATCAATCCGGCTCTGCTTGTGTCAGTCCACAGGTCACTATCTAACTCTCCACATCCTGAACAATATCACCATCATGGTTCTTACCTTGAGCCTCTCGATGGCCTCTTCGCTGGCCGGGCTGAAGATGCGGTCATGGATGTTGGTGATGGATCCGACGCGACTGGACAGGACCGAGAGCGAGGGGGAGGGACTCATTCCTGTCATGACAGTGGACACTGCGGAGAGATCACCCCTTTGATTGACAGCCTGGCGATTATTCACAAAGTTCTTGTAATCGCTCAGGTCTGTCAGAAAGAGAGGCGTTGCATGGGAGTGAGCAAGGAAGATAAGGAGGAAGGAAAAACGGAAGGACAGAAGGACGGAAGGACGGAGCAGACGCCAGGTAATTAAAGAGAGACATCAGGAATGAGAGGAACACGCAGAGAAACGGATAAAAGGGAAAAAGGTAGGGGCAACAGGGAGGAGTACAAAAGAAGAAGAGAAAGCTCAAATAATGGATCAAAGCAGCAGAGGTCAAATCTTTACCAAAGCCATCGCAGAATGAGAGAAAAGGGAAACTCAAACTGACAGAGCACAAAATGCTGAGAAGAGAGTAAGAGCTTTATCTCCGACACTGAAATACATGTAGACACATTCGACAAGCCTGCAAGCATGAGAATGAGTAATAAATAGAGTGCATTAAGACAAAATACAGGCTAGAGATTACTAGTGTTGCATGTCTTCATGTTTTCAAGTGTTTTTTAAAGCGCAGCCTTTGGTTGCACAGCTGCCGGGGATGCAGGCCTCCAAGCACCTGAGTCGTAGCTTCAATTAGCTCCACACATAGAGAGAGAACCAGGATGCAAATAAAGAGTGCCCCAGCAATCTAAAATGGCATCCTCCAAATCAGTGCTCTCTTCCATGTCTTGCAAAACAAAATGCATAACAAAGCATGCTTTATGCAGAAGCTGACTACGACTGTCTGTTTCTGCAGAACCAGGAAAGCAGAGTGTCGGGCAGCTCAGGTTCGAAATGAACAGCTACAGGATCAAAGCTTCTCAGTGAAAAAGAAAATCCCAGCAAATTTAACATTTGTAATGAGGATTCATTTATTTGGAGGCTGGACTTTCTAGATTAAGTAAGGGAAGAAAAGTGCATATTTCTATGGAAACCAGATCTAATGGGGAAAAAAGGAGGCCATTTTGCAGAATTTGTTAGAAAAGAGAAACTACAGCTCTAAATGCTGTATGCTCCTTAAGTGCTGGCTCTCCTATCTGACTTAGTTTCTTGGGATTGATATTCAGATCTCTGGTGTGCTGGAGGAGGAAGGCCAGCTCGGGATTCATTTATTTTAGTGGCAAAGCGCAGGCTTGCTCGAGTTATACACACATTTCAAACCAGCGATGACGGGGCCGGTGCAGCGATACGCTGATAGGAGAGAAGAGAATGGGTGTGAGAGACACCCTCACTCCAAGTTAAACTGTCATCCTCTGTCTTGCATGTACAGTCAGAAAGTGTATGTTTGTGTATGCCTTTGTAAGAGCATTTCTGAGACAGAGCATTGTTTTTCTGGGTGCGACACTCACTCTCTATGATGTCTCCCAGACCCTGAGCCATCAGCAGGTCTCTGAGGCGGGCCACTTCCTCCTTCAGCTCACGCACCAGACGGTTGCTGGGGTCCTCGTTGATCACAGCGTTACAGCGGATCTGTTTAGCACGATCAGCGTACCTGGAAGGACAAAGGTCTTCTAGGTCAAACGGACATTAAGCTATAAAGCATGATCCCTTAGACTCTCTATACTGCATTACAATGACCAACTAATGGCTGTGACGGTACAGCTGAGGGGAAAAGCATTTGTTAATCATTTTGTGCAAATAAAAGAATGCATTTGTAAAGGTTTTAAAAGTCTAATCAGTACATCTCTTCTGCAGGTTGAACATTAAGAAAGAAACAGATTGTTGACATGTTTCTCACCGGAGGGTACTGAGGGTCTCATCATAGTTGATATCAGCGGGGCTGAGGGCCGCCACCATGGCAGTACGAGAGTTTCCACCTGTAACACAGAAAGTGAGACGATACATAAACTGACACAGAACATTTTTTTTTATTGGTAAAAGCTAAGGTTTATGATTATATTTTATATCAGATTTTGCATTAGTAGTATGTGTGCATACCCAAGTTCTCCCTCAGCAGCCAAGTCAGGACTGAATCTCTGTAGGGGATGTGATTCTCCACCTTCTTCTTTTTCTTGTTCTGCACACAAAACCAACACAAATTATTCTCTTATCGGAAATTATTATTGTTAAAAGTATTTTATAAAAATAATGATTTAATTTGCATTAAATATTGCATACTGACCTTGTTTGGTACGGAGTCCTGGTAGTTGAAAAATAAATGCCAACATGTGTTAGTTTGACACGATAAAATAAAAGTTTCTAAATATAATTATTTGAAGAAGTGTGAAAAAACATACCACTTCAGACAGGGCAGAGATAACCTTTCCCAGTGTAGTCAGAGATTTGTTGATGTTTGCTCCTTCCTGCAATTAAAAGGGAGTCTTATAAAGAACTGTCCATCTATTCATACATTTATTTATCTCTCTAAAAAACATCTTCCTCCTCTCACCTTCAGTCTGGTCCCTTTGGCTCCGGTGGAGTCGGCTCTCTCGCTGCCAGCCAGGTCCACCAGGCTGATCTTGCTGACCTGTGATGATACAAAACATTTTCAAAATAAGATGCTTTGAATAAAAAGATCAAACATCTACTTTTGCTAGCATATTTTCCTGAAACTGCAGTGGGAGAACTGGCAGTAAAGTGTTCCATGTGGTTATCAAACAATACACTAACTCATTTTATAATAATAAAAACGCAGACGGCCTCAGCTCAGGTCATAAAAGGCAATACAACAATTGTTTAGCATCTCTAAGGCTGCTGTGGTGAATAGGACTATTCCTCTTATTGATTTGTTTGTCTGAGGAGCAGAACAACATCATTTCAGACGTGCAGATTATTTGTTAGGAGCTGGTTATAAGTACCTTTTCTGACGTGTTCTCCGAATCCATGTCGTGTTTCTTCTGCGTGAAGATGATGTTGAAGACGGCGTGGGAGCGGCTGCTGGTCTCGTTCATGTTGGTAGCAGCCACAGTCCTGAAAAAATGAATTAATTCTATGTTAAGTACATATCACTGATAAATGATCTGCTCCATCCATCAATGGTTCCAGCGACTGATTAATGTATTCACCCCTTATCTACATCTCTTCATAATAACACAGTATAATCTGCGGAGTCATTCAGTCTCGCTCTGTTACCTGGCCTTGTTTCCAGACTCCATCAGGTCCTGGATGTCGTTGTATGAGGTGACGGCTAGTTTGGAGAGATCTTCCACGTAGGGTCCCATGAGAGGGTGCTCTCTGACGCGCAGGTTTCCTTTGTTCTTTGGGTTCAGCAGGTCACGCACACGCTCGCAGTAGATCTCCATGTAACTCACCTGGAGAATGCACAGGGTTGGTGATCTTGTTAAACCTTTTTATGAGTTATTAATCGGTTATCATTTGTACTGGTTGCTCCTGGGACAATAAAAGATTAAAACTCGAGTCAATCTGTTTCACAAATGATTAATTAATATAACTACAATATCAGCTACCCCTCTGCAATCTTTGAATAGTTCTTTAAATGTGAGCTAGTAGCAGGATCTAATCAAAACTGAAAGCGATCCAGATGTCTTTGTAGCAACGAGAGCAACAATAATACCACTTGAAAACTCAATGGATGAGGGGTAGGGGTTATATTGAGCCACTCGGAATAGAATAGCTTCCAAAGTTGGAAAACATAAAGTAAATGATGGTATGAATTGACTCACCTCAACAGAGTAAGACATGCTGTTGTCGTTATTGGTGTCATTGAACTTGGTGAAAAGGTCCTCACACATCTGAAACAAAACAGAGTGTCAATGGTGTTCTAAAGCTTTTTATCTTTATTTCATTCACAATGATTAAAGGGAATTTGATTTGTGTAATATAATAATATTTGGTCAGCGCTGCACTCTGTATTACCAGAGGAATGATTCCTTCCTGGTCCTGCTCCTGTCGTCCCATCATGGTGTAGCTTTTTCCCGATCCTGTCTGGCCGTATGCAAATATGCACACATTGTAGCCTTCAAAGGCATGAAGCAGCATCTCCTCTCCGATGTCTTTGTACACCTGCAGCTGGGACGCAAAGCTGGGGTCCTCGGGCTGTGGAAAAAATGAAATAGACGAGTTAGAATTTCTCCGAGCATGAATAAGCTCTATAATAGACATCGACACATTTCTACCACCATGAGGTGGCATAATATGGAAATGTAGATCAATATTGAATATCAATTACTAGTGGCTTGTTCTAGCAGATCTTGAATGTTCTTATCTGTACTTTTAGTTAAAAATAGGTGTTGCAATGAAACTCACCGTGGTGTGGGACCAGTAAGAATAATCAAAGTTGAAACTCTTGTTTTCTTTGGGCTGTTTGGGGTTCAGGATCGCTAAAACAGAGCAAAAAGAGGCATCAGAAAATGGGTCCCTCTTATTAGCTACAAATTCATTACAGTCTATTTACTGTCGGTTTAAAAAATGCACGACACAAACTGTGAAAACATCAAAACGCCAACCATATACATCTTTTGATAAAACACATTCATTCTCTCCCAGCCAACCACAGTAGGATGCTGGTTGCATAATTTTCCCCGATATCTTCCCCCTTGATCCCTGTTACCTCCATACTTTCCACCACTAAATAACAGCAAAATATGCTTCAAAATAGGGCAGGGTGATATGGAGAAAATCTTAATCACTTTCATTTTTACCAAATCCCTCACTAACAATATTGTAAAGTTGACCATTGGTGATTTGTCAAAAAATATTTATACGATTAGATTGTTGTAATTATTGTGGATACAATTACTAAGAGGGTAAAGGTAAATTGTAGACTAGCAAAGACAGTCTAGCAAGCTCTAAAATCTAGGAAAATATACATCTATACCATATACGAGATCCAAAATCTAAGATAAAATAAAGTCACATATCATGATATTGAGATCATAAACAAAAGGAGGTGACATCATTTGTAAACATTTCCCCAAAGTTCAGAGAGGTCTTATTACAGTTGGTATCAAAAGCAGCGTTGTAAATGCACTGTTCATCCTTTTTTAATAGAGGTGATGGGAAATGCACCCAGAATATGAAACAAGAACTGAGCAGGAGCAAACGCCCCCTGTGGACACATCTTATCATAGCTGCACAAACACATCCTGTTGTTTCATGCACTCAGACAGAAACAACACAGGGAGACCTCCAACAATCGGCTACACCCGATTATCTTTCGGATGTTTTTTGAGCAACTGTGACCAAGATACAGAGACAGCTGACCCTGGGTCTGGGCTCGACCAGAACAAGGAGGTCTTTTTGGTCTGTGCAGCTCGTATGGTGAGAGCAGAGCTGCGACGGTCCCTACGTCCTACACACAGACACACACACACAGACACACACACACACACACACACACAGACACACAGACACACAGACACACAGACACACAGACACACACACACACACACACACACACACACACACACACACACACACACAGACACACACTGGCTGGCCTCAGGCCTGACTGAATCTTTTGTTTCTCTCTCTGGCTGCCATGATGCTGCATGCCTCCATGCCTACTCCCTTGTTGCTGAACGACAAAACTGCCTACCAGACAAATAACTGAGCTCAAATGCTAAATGTGCCTCAATGCAGGCCGTAAGAGTTGGCTTCAAAGAGCAGCAATACGTCCTGCATTGCTGGGTTTCACACTCTAAAGGCATGCCATTAAGGATTATTCACAGTATATATTAACGTTAAATCACACCTACATATAATATTTCTTGATGCAATCATCCAAATGTATAAATCAATATTTTCTTTTACGACCCATTATTTGTAGTGTTATTGTGATATAGAGGGGTTATGTCTATGTGTTGTTTTCAGCCCACAAATCATGTTTTGTCCTTAAGTCTTATATCCCCCATTATTTTTTTCTTCAAGTATACTTTTAATGTCTTTATATCTTAAAAATGTTTACCACGACCAAAGATTTTTCAATCACAAATATTCAATATTTGCTGCTTTCATCTTCTTAAATGTGAGGCTTTGCTGTTTTTCCTTGTTTTATAATAAAGTAAGTTGAATATCTTTGTGTTTTTGTACATTTGATCTGACAAGAAGGCAGAAGAAGTCAACTCTGGAAAGCTCTGGAAAATGATAATTGTCATCTTCCACTTCAACCTTAATGTTTTGTGATTTTAAAGACCACAAATTCATGTTCAAAGAGAAATATTCCCCCCTGCCGCAGATTAATGTGAACATAAGCTTCCAAAGTAAAAGAAACATGTACATCATTCTGCACAGTGAAGCTCAAACATCCAAGGGACGTACCAATAAGCCAACAAATTCACAGTAAAATATGGCTTAACCAAAGCAGGGTGAATATCAAAGCATAATGTTGGGAAGTTACTGATAGACCTTTGATTAATTTATTCCAATTACTAATTAAAACATGTATCTTGATCACCCTGTAAACAATAAAGTCCACATCCATCGGATTTAATATAACTTTTAACTAGGTACATTAAAACTGACTTGAGTATATACTCACTTGTGGTGTTTCCTGACATCTGAATGATGCACTTGCTGTCCTTCCCAATCTCTCTCGAGTTGAAGGGTCGGACCCTCACGGCCACCTTTACTGACGCTGTCGCCATGTTGCAGGAGGTTGTGTGAGGGAGCAGAGAGCTGAAGATCTGTGTGGCTACTCACACACACACACACCTGGTACCTGAACAAATAGAAGATGAGAGGGATTCTCAGATGGACACAGGGCACTTTTTTTGCACCGTGATACATTTAATTACACATTTAATGAATGCTAAATAAAGGAAAATACATAAATAATATGATCATCTATGGCCTGTTTCTTTTATTGTAATATAATATGGAGATCAGGGCCTTGAAAGCCAAATGTAACCCCTAAAACTGACACACATTCTTCATTTTCAAACCCCTTATCAGTCAGAGCAAGACACAAAGCTCCCACAGGCCGACTAAATGGCTAGGAAATTATCTGGCAGGAAGATTATCAGCGTCCCTGCTATTCCACAGAAAAATGGCTGCATCCCCTGGCCTCATGCACCTAGGATGAAGGCCTTGTGTTGAAACTGTATCACCCCTCTTCTCAAAACAACACACCACTGTCTAGGATCAGCTGTGATGTTTTTCACAGCATATTTGCAATTATTAGCCCAAATCTTTACACTGCTCCTCTTGTTAAATCCCAAAATGATGGCTGTTATGTTTTTTTTAATCAGTTAATGACCAGACCAGACAGATTTTTAACACTAGGATAATTGTTTCAAGGCAGCGACGCGCACATCCATCTTCTCTGTCTGAATCGATGGAGGAAAAGAAAGCATCCTTAACATATACTTATAATAAGCCTTTATACTGTATGTTCATGGAAAAATGAAGGATGACACATATTTTCATAACATTTTAGGACACATTTGTGGTAAAGATATATCAGTCATGTAAATATTGTCTCCTCCATCTTGCTTCCCCTGCCGCACCTCAAAGGCAGGCCGCGTAAACATAAACGGGACAAATACAAAATCATCCAACACTGCGTCAGAAAGGAGTTCAACATTCATCATTTACGCATAAATGACATCAACGTCTTGAATAACATCATGTGTTTTCCTACTCGATTCGGGGTGTTTTTTAAGAGATGGACTTGATTATTGAAACATAATTGTTGACAGAGGCGGAATCAAATACCCTGACGCAGCGTCGTTACGCGTACAAAAGGCCTCATAATCATCAACACATACAAATACCGTCCTCACCGAAGCGTGACACCCATTAATACCGAAAGAAAAACCTCTCAGAGGAGCAGTGTCTTACCTCAACTCAGACTCGACGACCGCAGAGGGTGAATCCTCTGCCCATTCAAAACAGCGCCCGGATGCTCCGGTGCCTCCTCCTCGGATCTCCTCAGCAGCTTGGATTTTTCTCCGTCTTTGCTCAGCCTACAACCTGTCCTCTCCGCTTCCATACATGGAGAATCCGTTAGGAAGGAGAGTCAGCCTCAGCTTCAGCAGCAGCAGCAGCGCTGGGTGCGTCAATTGAGACTGTGCTGAGAGGCAGGAGGAGGAGGAGGAGGAGTCAGGGCCGGGTGGATCAGCGAGAGGAAGGGTGCGGGATGCTTCAGCGGCCCTCCGTCGGTCTGTCCGTCAGTCGTTCTGGAAGCAGGGAAAATGGCGGTGCTGCTGTGGCACGGATGCTGGGAGGTGGCGGTGACATCATCAGCATCATCATCAGCAGCCATGAGGCATCGCGATGCAGGGACACAGCGGGGGGTGGGAGGGGGCGAGGGGGGTTGAGGCCCATGGCTAGACCTTTGTAAGCCTTGGAGAGACAAATAACGGTGGAAGTTTCGTTTAGTGAGCGTAAATGTCAAATAACAGTATGTCTGAGATTGATTGGTTTTTTTTAAATAGGGAGACTAATACAATAAAGTGTTCTGATAACTTAGTTAAAACATGACAAGTGGAGTGCTCATTTGCATGAAACTGATCATTGATCAAATAAAACGTTTACATATTAAAATAAAATGTTTTACAAAAGGAATATTTGCTATCACAAAAACATATATGTTACCTTTATTTAACCAGGATATGTCTCATTGTGATTACAATCTATTTTTCAAGAGAGTCCTGGCCCAAGATAGGTAACAGCACAGTTACAGACCATTTTAAAACATAAAATCACATCACAGTCATACAACAAGTCAGCCAAAGCATTTACAGCCACAGCGGCCTACTTCAAGGTCATTTAGAGCCGCTTGGAGTCAGTTTGTATAACTGTCAACAGCACAATGTGTTTTTTCATTTCTTTAGGAATAAAATTGTATAAGAGGATAATACATGAACATATAGGCCTCAATAAAAACGTTCTCAATATACTGTATGTATAATGAACGGGAAAGCCTGGTTAATGCATGTGCTGCTGAAGGATTCAATACAGTTGAGCAAGGTACAATTATAAGTCTGCATCTGCATCATGTTGCACTTTTTAAACCAACAGCAGCCCCAGAGATAATGCGTGCATGCTTTCACCTCTCAGACTCAATCTGACTCAGCAAATGCATTGTGAAGAGGATCAAAATCAATTAAGCATTTTAAATTAAAGTTTGGCATAAGTTTTTTAAACTGAATGTGCCAGTCACAGGCTATGGAACAAGGGAGTAAGTGGTAAAGTACTTTTTCTTTTTGACAATTATTTTCATAATACAGCATAGGCCTATTTTGTTACACGAAGAGCCCATTTCTCAAGCATCTTTAATGAGAATATGTGCACATTTTAGAATAACTGGTTAAGTAAAACATATTTTATGTCCTACCAGGATTTAGTATTGAATAAGAAACCAATATATCTGTGGAAACGTGGGGTTAAGGTCTTAGTTCATCCACAGTTATTTGTATTTACATTGTAAAAAACTAGGATTAGAAATGAAGATAAGAACACTGTTCTGTCTTTTAAACTTGGATGAACTGGCCATGGCCTTGTACATAAACTGAGAGTCATGGCGTCATTCATGACAGTTTCATAACGCCCCCTGTGGATGAACTTGTACAGCATGCAAGTCTTTATCTTTCTCTTCCTCTTTCCGTGTCCCTCCCAGCTCCTCCTCCTGCTCTGTTTGGGTAGATTTTGAGTGTTACGTTCAGTGCAAAGGCCAATATGAGGAAAACATTGTGTCCAAATCTATTTGCCAGAGGTATAATTATTTACCCAGTCAGACCCAGAGAGGGGCCCCTGCTGGCTGTGACACAACAACAGTTACAGTTACACGAGATTATATTCAGTTACTGACAATAATAGAAAGCATGCACATGTTGAGAGGAAACTGCATTTTCAAAAAACCACCCGTACGAACAAATGCCAAACTTCATTGCATCTCATCAAAAGGTGTTAGTCTGTGGAATAACTGTAATGATGCACTGAAATATTGTACAAGTCTATCTAAACTGAAAGTATTATTTAGGAGCCAAATCATTAATGGTTATGAACAGGACCTGTAAAATACCATTTGTTGTTATTTCTTGTAATTGTAAAAGGATTTTTTTCTGATTGTTTTGCAAACAAACAAAAAGCAAACAAATTAACAAGACAAACATGTCGCTGATGACGATGACCTAATATTTTATTTATAAGAAAAATATATGCTAGAGGGGGTAAGAACAGAAACGTTTTTTTAAGCTTCTTCTTGCCCCTGTTGAACATGACAGAGACTATCTGAGAATTATTATTGGTTTTTTTGTTTGTTTGTTTTTATTATTATGTGTTTGTACTTTGTTATAATTATTAATTTGAGTGAGAAAAAAAAGGAAAAAAAGAGAATATATATATATATATTATATGTATGTTTTTGTTTCTGACATGTTCAATACATTGACTAATAAAATAAAATAAAAAATAATAAATATGATCTCTTAAGTTTTTGGAGCAAAACTTAGCTTTTGTTTTCTTTGTTAGTGGAAATGTTTCACCTCAATGGTTTGTCTGTGTCAGTTTGATCCCTCTTTCAATCTTTAACATTCACTAAAACATGATTTCAATGATTGAACAACTGAAGAAGAACTGGATGACATTGTAGTTTACATAATGTTAAAGTAATTGCTGTTTGCTGTCAATTTTAGATCAAAACTGTGAATACTCTTACCAGCTATGTTTTGTGGAGAAATAGCCACAACAACAATCCTATACCATTAATAATACTCCCCATTCCGGTTACTCATCTCTGTATACACCTGGCACTAAAATGATGTAAAAGTGTTACATAATCCCAGCAGAGCAGCTCAGACACAACACACTTCGATGACTCAGAAGTGGTCAGAGGTTAACAAAGAAATCTGATTTTACTGTATGCACTCTGCATATTCCACCAAATCCTGTTTGTGTTGGAAAATGTATTATGATTCATCACAAAAATTGAACATGAGATTCATTCTGATGCCCGTTGACCCGTTGATGACCTGACACCCGAAACAGGTGAATAAAGACAGCTGTGTGGGTAAAAAACGTTTCAGGCCCTTGTGTGACATTTTATTTTGTGTGTGAAAAATAAAACCTCTAATTTGAACGAGAATAAATAACAAAGTCAATGGGAATGCTTTTAAATCTTACCTCACAAAGAACATTAAACATTATGTATGATGATTTGCATGATAGATAATAACTTTGTGTCTGTTTGAGTGTGTGTGTGTGTGTGTGTGTGTGTGTGTGTGTGTGTGTGTGTGTGTGTGTGTGTGTGTGTGTGTGTGTGTGTGTGTGTGTGTGTGTGTGTGTGTGTGTGTGTGTGTGTGTGTGTGTGTGTGTGTGTGTGTGTGTGTGTGTGTGTGTGTGTGTGTGTGTGTGTGTGTGTGTGTGTCCTTCTCTGAGAGAGCAGATTGGCTCTCTGAGAGGAGACTCCTCTTGACAAAAGCAGCGCTGGCTCAGACAGAATCAACAAACCACCTGCATCTGACCTGAACCAGTTCTGTTTGTATGTCCTAACTTTCCACAAATGTTCAACAGTCATGGAGATTAAGTTCAATAAGTCACAAAAACAGTTGTGGTGGATCAAAACTGTAAGAAAGAATGCCAACACGCACTGAGAGTGTTCACATTGGCAACGCTTTTCTTACATTTTGAACTATTTTCTATGTATGACCTTAAAGTAGTCACTTTATACTCTAAAAATCCAATAAATATTTATACTGATGGAATAAATGTTTAGGTACCAATTAGTTTGGTTAAAGTTTCTTTCTAGGGTCTTTGTCTTCTCTTGGGTTAGTCTGGTGTTTAGTTTGTAAATGTTAGTGTTTATTACTTGCAATTTTCCAAATATACACAATGTGTTTCTTATATTAAATATTCTAGCCCACTTTCTTTTCTCTTACTTCAAAAGTCTTACCGGTTCCCCATTTCACATATCTCCAATATTTATGATGACCTGTATTTTAAATATGTTTTAATTAACCAAAACTAAACCAATAAAACGATGTCATGTACAAAATTATGAAATAATTTAATTTGTCTTGAATACATTTTAAATGTGGAAGCTTGACACTTGGCTGGATAAAAACATATTTCATAACATCATTTTGTATTTTGTTTATGTGTCTCCCAGCCTGAACTAAAGGGCAGGGTTTGCTGTGAGGGGAGGCACACCGCCCCTTGGCCAACAGGTCAAATACCTGTTTGTTTTAAATATGTACCTAAAACTCCTGGTCAGGTTCATTCCCTCAGTCACTCGGGGTAGGCTCTCAGGAACCAGCAGCAGTCATGCAGCGGGCTTTGTTCAGCCGGAGCGCGCTGCTCGCTCAGCAGGCAGCAGCGGCCCTCGATGGTCCGTTGGCCGCCAGGAGCGCGCCTCTGCTGCTCAGACTAGATCGCTCCATGTCCTCCGTTTCCATCCCACCGCCGGCATGCATGCTCAGGCCGCTGGAGACTCCACTGCGTTACCTGTTCGGACCTGGACCATCAAACGTTCCTCCACGTATTTTAGCGGCACAGGGCAGGCCGATTATCGGTCACCTGCATCCAGAAATGTATGAGGTAAAGGCTTTGTTTGAACATCTCAATAGTATACAGAATTCATTTAGTATTGTTACATTTTAAAATTGTGCACACTTGCTCATTAATTAGGGTAAAGGACAACTTGTGAAATATTTTCTTAACCACGGAAATATTAGTTTTCTTAGAATACATTAAAGTTGAAGGTTTGTTGTGGTGCAACACATATGTTAATATACATTCTTCAGATTTTATTATAAAAGTTATCAAATAAATATTTGCATATTATCCCAAATCAATGGCAATTGCACTGAAATAACTTCAAGTGATTGGTAACAATAACTGACTAATGAAATGCTAAACGAGATTTCAAACTTTGTATTGTCTCCGCCAGATCATGAATGACATCAAGCGAGGGATCCAATACATCTTTCAGACAGAGAACAACATGACTATAGCTATGAGTGGCTCCGGGCACGCGGCCATGGAGTGTGCAGTGTTCAACACGGTGGAGCCGGGGGAGAGCGTGCTCGTTGGCGTCAACGGTATCTGGGGAGAGCGCGTCGCAGAAATTGCAGAAAGAATGGGTACGTCTTTACGCAAGGTTTTACGCACGCGTCAATTGGGTCTCCAAAGAAGACACACATACGTTTACACGGATTGTGCACTCTAGCATTATACCATGCATTCCTCTACCTATCTCTCTTTCTATTGGTGGAAAGTAACAAAGTAGATTTACTCAAGTACTGTGATTAAGTTAGGTTTTAAAGTACTTTAATCTAATAATATCCATGTTCTGATTATCTGATTACTTCTTTCACCTTTCTTTCATTCTATCCATTACAGATGATGACATTTGTTTTTACACTTTTAGGTGCCAATGTACATAGAATGGTAAAAGCACCTGGAGGATATTTCAGCAATAAGGAAATTGAACAGGTAGGCACTATCATTTACTAAAGCTAGAATAAACCACTACACAAATGTCTACCTCAACCAGAACTTGTATGTGACTTGTACAAGTAACAAGAACACATGCGATTAAACTCACTTCTACATCTTTCTGTAGGCTGTAGAAAAACACAAGCCCGTCCTGTTTTTCCTCACACATGGAGAGTCCTCCGCTGGCCTCTGTCACCCAGTAGACGGCATTGGAGACATTTGCAGAAAGTAAGCCTCCTAATGCATCTGCCTGAACGTACACTTTCATAAAATGACCACATCAAATATAATATTTCCCCTATACTGTCCTCTCTCCCCCAGACATAACTGCCTCTTCCTGGTTGACACAGTCGCATCTCTTGGTGCAGCACCAATTTTTATGGACAAGCAAAGTAAGACTATAAAATAAATAAAACAATGAATAACATCAGATCACATTCTGTCAGCTGCTACAATGTGCTTGTGCGTGATGTAATCTGCCTCTTGTGCTTCCAGATATTGACATCCTGTACACTGGTTCTCAGAAGGCTCTGAACGCGCCTCCTGGCACAGCACCCATCTCCTTTAATGACAGAGCATGGTGAGGGGGAGCTTTCTGTATGCATCTGTCCATTTGAGAGATACATTTCTGCCACTGCAAGGATTATTAGAGTTAGACCATTCATGTATCTATTTGTCTCCCTGTTACCCCTCAAAGCCACAAGATGTTTAACAGGAAAACAAAACCAGTATCCTACCTCTTCGACATGACATATCTGTCCAACTACTGGGGTTGTGATGGCCAACCAGCCAGACTGTAAGTCCACAACGATTTCATGTCACCTAAAACCATATTTTAACTTAAAGTATTATTATGAAACGTTTTTTGGTTGGCTCTGGGTTTTAGATACCACCACACCGGTCCAGTGTCTGGATTCTTTGCCCTGAGAGAGAGTCTGGCCATTGTTGCTGAGAAGGTAAAGGGAAATTAAATACATATTAGTATCTTTGTTTATGTGATCTAAAATGTATTTACGTAGGCCTACACTATATTTGTCTTAAGGCAGTTTGTTACAGATACAAATTCCGGGCTGTAATAGGGGCATACCATGCTCTTTATTTATTTTTTATTAAAAAAATAAAACTATAAGTGAGATAATACAACTATAATACCTAGCAAAAGCATAGAGCAAACTATCAATAAAAAAGGATATTCTTCATGTCTGAAAAAAGGAGTAGAATAAAAGGTAGTTTTTATCAAATCCTGCCTTTTTTAATGTATTGTAAAATGTGATATAGAAGTTGTGTTTTCATTTAGCTAGAAAAAGCACACAACCTCTATTACTGCAGCAGTAGTCTGGCCTTGTAATGGCAGTGTCTCTAACTTCTGGTCTGATTCTCACGTACCTCCATTGATCTTTGTCTCCCTCTAGGGGCTGGAGGAGTCCTGGAAGAAGCACAAGGAGGTGGCAGCCTACCTTTACAGGGGATTGGAGGACCTGGGCCTTAAACTCTTCATCCCTGATATGGTGATACAGACAACAACAAAACGAAACGCTAGATATAAAACGCTAAAGAATATACGAAAAAAGTATCAGTTTGGAGCTCTGTATATCACTGCACTACAACTGACAGTTATGTTGTATCCTGCAGGACCTGAGGCTTCCCTCTGTCACCACCATCGCCATCCCTGAAGGCTACAACTGGAGGGAGCTGCTGGCCTACATCATGAAACACCACCAGATGGAGATGACTGGGGGCCTGGGTCCTTCAATGGACATGGTGGGTGCTTGCTGTCAATATGATAACCCTGTACAGTTGACAGACACATGTATGCCTTTGACATTGTAGTCATTATCAGCTGACCTGTAGATTGTAGATGTGAACAATAATCTCAGCATCTTTGCATAAGGTTGCTCTAAAAAGATAACAATGTCTCCCCAAATAAACATAACCAGGGAAATAGTCTCATTAAGAATATTCTAATCAAGTAAACATTAAGATCAAACCACATCAGTTATAGCAAGAGCAATGTTGTCCGTTTGTAGCCTTTACAGCTTTCTGAGTCATGCTGCTGAGTCATTTTAATGCATTTTCCACCTCTCGTTTTATTAGGTGATGAGGATTGGATTGATGGGATACAACTGCGAGAAGACCAATGCTGACATGGCACTGCGTGCCCTGGCAGACGCTCTGAAGAACTGCAAAAAGAGCAAGGCTTAAGAGAACGTTCTCCACTCACCCTGTACTCATTCATTAAGGAATAAAACATTAAGTGTCCCGAAAACGCTAGAAACCTGGAACAGCGCATCGGTTCTGCATGTGTCTGTGCTTTGACGGTAGAGATTGTATGAAACCTAAGGCAATGGGCCTTGTGTAAGTACACTAGTTTAGAAATAAAGGAGCAGATGTTTCCATTTATGTTCCACTCTCAGTGCACTGAAAGCTGTCAATAAAGTGTGCTTTAATTTATCAAACACTCATTTTCCTGCCTTAATGTGTGATAACAGTACTGATGTCGAAAGTATGGTCAAAAGTCCATACATGTGCTTAACCTGAATCAGAACTACATTACCCAGGATTCCCTTCTGTGATAGCCGTATATAAAATTGATTCACAACACTGTCGCAGTGTATTACGTGACATAATAGAGCAGGTGTGTTAGTGCTTCTTCATGATTTATACTCGCTTTAGAGTCTATTGACTGCAATTTGGATTATAAAATGGCGTGTCCTGCAAATCAGACAGGTAGGACAATGGTTAACATTTATAATATTATATTATACACATATTAGAATCAATGTCAAATGTAGGTTCTCGCTGCAATGTCGCAGGGATTAAATGATACCTTGCAGTAAGGTTACTAAAAAATAATTCGGCAGCTTTTTAGAGCAATAATTTACAAAAAATTATCAAAGTGCAAACGTTACATTTGTCCTGAGGTTTGTGAGTTTTTACATCAAGCTTATCTTTGAAATTAGGATATCAGTGAGCTTTAACAACCGAAAGTAGCGTACTTCCGTGACAGTAAACCAACCAGGGACAGGTGGAGATGTTGTTTTAGTTCTCTGACTTTTAAATGGGTTATGTTGTGGTCTGCGAATCAAAACGTCGCCAAATGTTGCTGTGATAAATGCGTGTTATTTGCAAAGTGTTACTTATATTATTGATATGAGTTTTGAACAAAACATCCACCTTCCTCTGAATTTACTGAAGAGTCTTCTTCTGGTTTCTGGTTTCTGCCAAATGTCCTTCGCTCCATCGCCACCTACCGTTAGAATGGGAGAGCTGCAGCACAGTGTATACAGTGCATTTTTATTAGGACTCTTCCTTGCATCTAATTCACATTTTCTTCCCTCCCTGTTGCAGGAATATACGTTTAGGGGGCTCTTTTATTTCACATTCTCCAGTTACTTAAAAGCTCTGCCATGAAGGTTAACTTAACAATTTTACTGTTCAATACTATTCAGATTCTGGTGACATTGTCAGCAAAATGTGTAAATCAAAGACATTGGGATTAAACCATTTAAATAATATTAAAAACCTACCTGAATAGGATGCAGTCCAGGCAATATTGTTATAACTATAGCAAGAGTTCTCGTTTCTATTCTGCATTTCCAACATAAAATGCAACAGTTGTTTTATGCTTTACATAAAAGTGAATGACAAGGAGAGATAGCCTACACTTTGATCAGAAGACAATGAGATACATTTAAACAAAAGCAAAAAATAGAATTAATGGGAAAATAAACGCTTTAAGGAGAAATTATTAAGAGTATTTTGATTTGTTATCTTGGTGTTTTAAAGGTGTTACTCTGGTCGGTTTTTTTACTCCCAATTGTATAACATTGTGTTTGTTTGTTTGATTAAGAGATCATTCAAAATTAATGACATGCTGAGTTACAGTATATTAGTGTATTCTTATTTGTGGCATCACCCATCACCACCTGATATTGATTGAATTTGTTCTCTGTTTTCATGATAATGGAGCGTTTGATGATATTATTTCATGATTATTATGTTTTTTTACCATCAGTGGAGTTAAACCAAGCCCTCCTCGCCCTCGACTGGCTTCTGGGTACCTGGGAGTCGGATGAACCTGGTGAGGGCAATTTTCCCACCATAAAACCTTTCCACTACACAGAGACACTGAACTTCAGCCATGTGGGACAACCAGTCATCAACTTCACGTAGGTAACTCTGGGAGAATTTAGAAATGTAACACTAAGCTGAAAAATGTTGTGGTTTATTTTCTCAACTCTTTGTTTACTTAGGAAATGTGCATCCTGTAAACAGACTTTATGTTTTATTCATTTCTCGTTCTTATTTTGTTTGACAGGTTTAACGCCTTCCATGCAGAGACCAAAAGGCCCATGCACAGGGAGTGCGGTTTCATTCGAATGCAGCCGGGAACTAACAGAGTGGCGTTCATTATTGCACAGAACTCAGGTGGTTACATTCATGTTGCTGGATGTACCCTTGTTTTGTATGTACTTGTATTTCTGTTATATGTGGTAATCACTCAGATGTGCAAAGGCCTGATATGTAGTGTTATCTGAGGTAATTGTAAGGTTAAATTGAATATATAAATATAAGAGATGCATTAGTGAAGGGATATATTCCAGACATGACATAGAGAGATACATTTTTCTCATAAACTAAACTTAAAAATTGTGCATATAGTGAATTTCTAAGCGCTAACTTCCTGTGACTTCACACATGTTTTGAGACCAGTGTGTCTTTATGTGCAGGTCTGGTGGAGATTGAGGAGGGGGATCTGACCGGGCAGCAGCTGAACCTTCAGAGCCAGGCGGTGGCCCGGACCTCCTTCGCCAGAGAGCCGCATGTGCAGAAGGTAAAACCGGTTCTCTGATCCTGCATCATTAAAAATTCATATTAACTACTGCCCACACACAGTCCAAAAAGCATCAACAAAACATAACTTGTTTTATTCAATAAATTATTTACGCTTCCTTTTGTGCCGATGTCCTTGCCCGCACTCTTCAGATTTCTCGAGTGATTCAGCTCCGATCAGATGGGAGGCTGGAGCAGAGCGTTTCCATGGCAACAGACAACCAGCCTCTGATGCAGCACTTGCACATCACCTACCGTCGGTCATCATAACCCAACAGGCTGCTGGGCTTCTTATAATAGCAGTATTTTGGTCAGGAAAGACAAATGTTGCTGAAATGATGAAAAATAACTGTTAAGTCAATGAATCATTTAAAACAGCTTGGGGTAGGGGGTGTATTATTGCATTACAGTGAGAAACTTGTAGAGATATATTCAAAAATGTAAAAAGCCCTGTGGAGTTTTCTCATGAACAAACACACATTATGATTACATTCAGTTTCAAACACCGTGTGTGTGTGTTCATGAGGTTTAACACACATTTAACACATTTCCTTCCTCATAGAACAAGCTATTTCAAATACTCCATTATTTACAGCCATGGTAAAGAGCAACCTGTCTTCTTCTTCCCTGCATTTGCTGGCATTCTGCTGTATATCTCAGTACATTACCATCACCTGTAGATTACTGAAATAGAGTTAAACCAGAAACTACAGGTATATAACTCCACGGGGACAATTTATTAAAAAAGAAATGTATTATTATTTGCACTTAATGGCCTTGGCTAAGTACGGGTGCTTCCGGTATATTTATATATATTGTCTGGATATTTATTCTTGGAGCTGGTCAGCTTATGAAGCTCTGAACTAATGTTGTGCTGTGTTCTCATGTCTTGAACTTTCATTACACTAAGTTACAATTGAAAGGTAAAATAACTGCTATCCTGCTGGAGTGAATGAAAAGGGTTTTGTGTGTAAAAGGTCAGTTATTCTTATGAGTGTTATTGTGGTTATGGTAAAGAGTGTCATTTATGTGCTTGTTTGGTTTATGTCTGTCAGTGGACAGTTCATAAATATAGATGTTCTCACACAGGTTGCATTAAAAAGAAAAGTGATTTGACTTATTTCATTTGACTTCGTCTTCATTTATTTTAATAACTTAATGTTTTTATTCCTCTTGATCGCTTCTTGGACTTTTTTGGAACATTTTATAGCCTTCAGTAAACGAGGGGGGGAATGTTGTGCTATGACTGACATGCAACAAGAACCCACCTTTAAACCCCTGTGTCAAATCAGTGGGTAGTAGCATCAAAGAATAAGCAAAAGTGTTTAGATTTGTTAAGTTTATTATAGCTTTTTAGAAAAAACATTCAGACACACATTTATAAATTAACACTGAAAGTTACAATCATCAAGCATACCACACAATCGTCCTGGAGAGCCGTGGTCTTTATACTGCAGTGGCTTCAAGTCACATTCAATATAGAAAATAAAAATCATAGATACAACTTTATACAGATTTAAAAAAGGAATCAAGTTCACCAAAATATATGCATACAGTTCATACCATTCCTGTGTCCTTAAGTTCTTTGGCCAAAATGAGACCCAACATTTCTTGGTCAACGATGTGTGGAAGTGCAGCAGCAGGTTTGTAGTATTTGGGAAGAGACACTGTGTGCTTTGGTGAAGTACAATAGTGTAAATCAAAGAAGTGATTGCTGTTGAAACACCTTAGCTTCATGTGATAGCAGGCCTTTTCACACTCGGAAAACTCACGAGACCCAGCCAGCTGAGCACAGATTTTCGTTTCAAATGAGGCTTTCACCTCAAAATATTCATTCAGGTTAATTCTCTGAGACAAACACCAAATCAAAGCATTGAACGTTTTATCTCAGGAGTGCAAAATACCTCACATTAAACCTGAACACCATCACACTTTACAGTTACAACACTGGAGGTGTCTACCGCACCAGTGTAAGCAATGTGAAAGTATGCAGAAGACGTGGAGTGACACAAACTTAATTCAATGCCATTTATGCTCTTGAGTGACAACTCTTTGGATGAGGAGAAATCACTGAGATGACACAAACACGATGCTGATGAAACATTTGTCGATGGTCATTCAGCAGACTGACATCTGCACGCAGGCACGAACCATCGCCGACCCACCCATTATGATTGAGTCTGAGATTTTGAATGTCATTTAAAACAATGATGATTACTCCTGTGCTGATTCATGGTTCCTTCATGATGTACACGTACATTGTAGTGAGGAAATATTTCAGGGACTCGATGGCAGACGACAGCCAGTGGTGCTTAGGGGTGAGATCCTTCTTCACCACACATTTCGTCATCTCCGCCTGATGAAAGGAAATTCATACTTTTAAAAAATGGACTACAAATACCTACACATATTTACTGTGTTTAAAACATTTTTTAAATTCAAATATCATTTCCAGGAACCAGGTGAACTATCAGGGGAAAACCCTTCCCCAAATCACATGAACAAGGCAGCCCTCGTGAAGATAAAGGCAAGACTTGGCTAACATGTTTTTATTATAACTATTCTCACAAAGTAAAGCTGAGGCTGATGAAAACGGTGTAAGTTGTGCAGCTATTAGTAAATTATCTGGTGAATTCCATTTTTATTTTTGAGTGACAGGTACATCACAAATTGTTCAGAGGTGAACTGACTTATTTCCATATTTTTGTAATCATTGGGTTGCTGCCTTTTGTTTTAGTTTGCTTATAGAAAACAAATGATTTACAGTATATCTGATCTTATTTGAGCACATCTTTGTACTCCTTTTTACCAAAAGAGGGCAATAGAAACAAATTAACTGCAAGTATTAGTATCAGATCAGCCAACAGGAAGCAACAGTATGTATGAAAAAGCTACACATTCAAACCCATAACTGGGCCTTTCTGAGCGAGCTTCTCATTTTATGCAACTCCCCTCTGACTCAGAGCTTGTGAAAGCAAAGTGAGCTCTGATCCATGAACAAGATAACATTATCAGTCATCTAGCTTCAACAAACGTTTTTGCCAATTTAAACCCCAAAAACAAGATGTAAACAGTGCATTTCCCTCTTACTTTCTCAGATGTTAACTTGTTTGATTTAAATGAAATATTTCCACCAAAAGTCTCAGTAACATCCTAATACAGCAGCATTCATCATATAAAGGTGAGGGGGAAAGCTAGTGCACAAACAGGAACATTCCTGAAAATTGCACCTACCCATCCTCCCCGTCTCTTCAGCCAGGGAGCCAGGAACTTGCGGACGAACTGTCCCAGACTGTCCACTATGATTTGCACGGTGGTGGGGTAACCGTTTCGGACACAATCCACTGCCAGGGCTCCGGCTACTGCAAACATGGCCACCACCTTACCCCATGTTATACCTGCAGCAGAACAGAACACACATCACCCGGTTATGTTTTATGTCTTTTTTTTTTACATCTATGAATAGAGAAGCTTTTCTGATAGGCATCTTTTTTTGCTTCAGATATTCAAACAGTGATTTTGTCTTGCGGTCACACAGCAGTGGTTTGATAAGTAAGAAGCAAAAATATCTCACTACAGTATCGTGAAGCCCTGAGCGTCTATCCTCCAGTGTCCAGTGTTCCAGTGTTTCCTGACTGTTATCAATAAACTGCTTTATTTACACCAACATAAACACTTTGTTTTCCTGTTCTTTTGGGTGCAAATCCTAGTCAACACCCATCTACTCTAGCCTCATGTGAACAAAAAAATAGGTTTGATAATTTAGATATTTTATTCAATTTGCTTTTCTTATTTATTGGCTTAATTTCAGTTAACTGTAAACTTAAATTGCATGACATTATGTTTACTGTAATAAATAACCTAATCTCTTTCATTTTTTCTTCCATCATCTGTTTTATTGCTATTAAAACATATGTTTTTTAATTGCCCAAATGCAAGTAAAACACATTTGCAATTTTGACCATTTAACTCCTGCTAATTTGAAATGAAACAACGTGTAATGTTGGTCACACCCCCATGTTTGTTACATTACTAAAACGCCCAGGAAGTGTTTTTCACGGTACATTAGCACTGCAATAAACTGCCTGTAATGGTGGTTGAAATAATGGCCTCAGTGTCACGTCTCCAAAAGAGGACAAAAATGAATGGCCCGATCTTAGGAAGGTTACATATTCTGTGACCTGACATGAAGCATGGGAGGCAGTTGGTGTACTTTGTACTGAAACAGACTGTAAATACGAGGTTTAAGTCAACAAACCAGTGCATTTGCGTTAATGTAGCTGATAAGACGTCTTTCCAGCCAGTTATAAATTAAAAAGTGTGAGATTGTGTTGCCTTTGCATGGATGTGGTCGAACACTGACGCAGTTTCTGCTATGGGGAGGTGGACGGGTTCAGAAACGATTTCGCATTCACCACTGGGAAAAGTCATGAAGCTGAAAAATGAACATTCTTTGTCCCTCTTTCTACCTAAACAATCTGATAATTAATGGCATTGAGCCATTTCTGGGCTCAGTTTCCGTGGCAGCTGGGATGTTATAACGACTTCCAGTGATGCAGTGCAGGGCCTAATGGCATTAGTCTCCTGAGGCCAGCATGCATTGTCATGGCTGACCTACAGTGTCAGGGGTTAGAGCGAGCTCTGGCCAAGATTAAATGAGATAACTGTCCATGAAAGCTGTCAGAGGACGTCACATAACGCTCCCTACTGAGAAACAGGCCAAGAATAGAGACAAGATAGTCAGGGATAAACCTGGAGGAGGGCGGAAAGCGGAAGAACAGAAGTGGGAGGCAGGCGAAGATAGATGGATGAGAGACAAGCAGTGTTGATTTTACTGAGGGACACCACAGTGCAGATGGCCGCTTAACCACCTCTATAAAGAAACATGTGGTTTGATATGTAGATTCACTGGTTTATCCTTTATTGTGGTCATGTTAAGCACTTTCACAGTGAAGAATGACAGAGACACTTTATAGAGCAAATTCCGTACAGCGGGAGAAACAAGATGCATTTTTCTATTTATATTCAGGTTCCAACCCTTCCCAGAAGGCTGGAGCAGCCTGGGTTCACTAGTTTGTTATTCTTCAGGAGGAATCCCACGCTTTTTCCAAAAATGTCATCCTTGTGACGTCTAAACAAGGATAAGTTTAGCAATGCATGACAATTATAAAAAGAGGATCAATTTTGTATCTTTCCTGGAAACATGACTATTTACACAGCGGCCAGACCCTCTAATCTCTCCCAAAGGCCCATACTGAGGACAGAAGGTCACTCTTTATTTGAATACTTCAAAATGTCAGTGGTACTTTATTTAGTGAACAAAGCAGATCTGTTGTCAAGACAACTTGAAACAAGTCCAAGAGCCAACACACACAAGTCGAGACGTAACTAGACCAACCAAACCGAAGGCATCTCTCAAGACCAAGACTGAGGAAAGATCAGAACAATGGGACATGAAGAGGAAATAACAGGGTGTAGTTTAGTAAAGAAAAAATACATTATGGTTACTCTACCAAGTGACAGACGGTAGACTGCCGGATATCCGATCAACAACCAATTTCAGCGAGTTTAGATGCACTTTCCATCAACTTTTATAGGCTGTGGTATATTTGGATGATACTTCAACATGCTCACCTCCCATCTTTGTCAAAATACTCATATGTATCAAAATATAACTTGATCCCTAGGACTGTAAGAAATATATATATATATTGATAAAAGTAGGGTAAACTGACTGCCTAAAATATAACATGTAATTATTGTATTCATTTTAAAACCCTGCAAGCACATTTTATTGTACCGATTCAAGCAAATGTAAAAGCTTTTGCGCCGATTGCACCAAAAGTAAACCTATGATGTTGGATGTTAAGGACTGTGATAGAACGCAGATTCCACCCTTTCAATTGCATAAAAGTATACATATGGTGGTGTGTTCTTTATATTATGATGCATATCAGATAATTAGACCCGATTCAGGACCAAAAGTGAGCAGTTTTGTGTAAAGAACAATATCTTAATGTTCTCAAAATAAGGCAGAATACTTTAATTCATGAAACTCCATAACCACAAACAAATCAGTGTCTAAACTTAGAGATCCCAAAAATCAGTGGGAGCTATTATGTGCTTTTAAATGAAGTCTCACTCCACCTACTTATGATTCACAGCCACTCACTCCCACTAAAAGCACCTCGCAGCCAAAAGAGGCTGATGGAAACTGCAGAGTCACACCTGTTAAATCACAGTAACGGCCCTAATCAACAGTCACAGACTCTGTGGAAGTGTAAACCACTTCCTGTGCTGGCTGAAGACTACAGCTCTGTATCCAAATAACATACCGACATACTAGTTATGATGCTTAAGACGGAAAATTGAGTATGTAATACATTCCAACTGCGCTTGGTGTTTGGATTTTGTGTATGTGTGAAATGCTCCGATTTATACCACATAAGCTATAATGCGTGAGCAGGAGACGTGAGCTTAATTAAGATACTAAACAAACCCCAAAATGCATTGCATCTAATATGCAATGGCTGCGAGGCAGGCGGTTGAAAATCAATAGTAATCATTACGAATAATGGCAAGTATGTCCGGGTAAAGTTACATATAAAAATTAACTGGAGCCTACTAATTTAACACTAAGCCTGCATATATGCATTTGTGATAAAGGACAAAACTTGGATCACAATGTTGTGTCAGGATGGCCGAGCGGTCCAAGGTGCCACGCTCGAGGACAGACAAATGGAGGCATCGGTTCAAAACCTACTTCTGACGACGGCAGTAGCTCAGTCTGCAGGGACTTGGCTCTGGAAATTAGTTCAAGTCCTGATCGGACCAAAAGAATACAGTGTGAACTGATAGCTGGAGAGGGGCCAGTTCGCCATCTGGGTACTGCTTGAGCAAGGCATCAAACCCCTTAATGCTCCCGGATGCTCTGCCACACTAATGCATGTGGTCCTGTTTTTATATTTGTTCATTTGTATAAAACTATGCGTGTAATATAACACCCTGAATTGTATTAAACAAATGATGTCTTTCTTTCTTTCCTCATAAGGCGCATTGATTGATACTTCCGTGTGAACAGTCTGTTGGTAATGGCATACTTAATCTTTAGTTTAGTATGCAGTACATGCAGATTGAGGGTGTGCTATGCAGTAAGTTAGAATTTGATGTTGAGCACAGCCTCCATGTTTAGTTTGGATAACGTACAGTCTGCTACATCATCATCACCTTCAGCAACAGCCGTGTACCTGTTGAGAAGATCTCTGTCGCCACTCCGATGAAGGCATCTGAAACCATGTTCTCCATGGCAACAGAGATGTTGAGCTGCCGCGCTACGTTCCTGTACAAACTGGGCTGTATACACTCCAGCTCGTCGCCTAGGTAACAGAGAGGGAGCACATACACACAATAAGAGAGAGAAGCATTAAAAGGCTGTGTAAATCGATTGTTTAAATGTCTGGGTTAAACAAGCTTTTAAACAACCTTTAGACTGATTCAAAGCTATTTGACTTGTCTGATAGTGGAGTGACTCTGATGTTAGGATGTTCAAAGTAAGACTTTTATATCTCACCAAAATTGGACTCTGGGCACTTTAGCTGCTGTGTTAACTGATTCAAGTCCTCCACATGTAATCAATTTGTTCTAGATATCCATACACACAAAGACATCTCTTTCTCTCATCCTCTGAACCAAGCTTATCAGAGTTTGAAAATGATCAACAGTGCAGTGAAAACTAGGAGTGAATAATCTGGATAAACAAATCTATATATATATTGCAATTATTATGACCGATTGTGCATTTGTGATATGATTCACAATATTGGAGGTGAATGTGAATCATTATTCTAATTTTCATTGAAAAATATATACAAAAATAATCATGATGTGACTTATTGCTAGGATCTGTACAAACGAGAGATTATTTCTTTAGAATAATATGTGCACCATAGCATTTCATTTGGTAGAGCATTTTGACACATATGTTCCCTTAAACAGATTGTGATTCCTGGGATGTAGATACAATGAACTTGTCCGATTTGAGATTTCAATAACATTCAGAATAATTGTTCAGCACTAGTGGAAATCATTTAAAGTAATATCTAAAGAGTTATTTTCCTTCTACTTGTTCATATTTTATGTTGTGAATGGTGTATTCCAGCTCTGTTGAGTCATCGCAGCTCTCAGCCTACTTTAATCTAAAAGTAGATTAGCATCTCTGCTTTTCACCCAAGAGCAGTGATCATATCACCGTCACACTGGCTTCCGGCTGAGATCTCACTATATAAGGGTACAAAACATCAAAGTCTATCATTTTGAAGCCAACTTATAATGCTCTAAGAAAAAAATTGTAAAGCCCTGTTTTTTTTCCAAGAGCACACTCAAACTAACTTTTGCAAAGTCGTAAATCCAAAACGTTCATGTTTATTTTATTTCATGTTGCAACAGTTCGCTGCACAAAAAAGGGATCTCTCACTTTATCCTGTTGGTTAATGTTTTTAAAACCAGCAGGCATATTTCAATGCGGATCCATCGGATTAAAAGAATGTCGTAATATTATAAAAATAAATAAAAACACATTTTCAATCTTAATCGTTCTATTAAAAAAATATGTGGTCTGTGGTTAAGACATTGACAATAAACCAGAATTTCCTCTGACCGCTCTCCCTAATTTGTTGTGATCCTTCTACTTTCAACCCTAGGTATAAATACAAAAGTTTAAATAGCTTAAGACTATCTGTCATTTTTGACTCGCTGACAAACGCTTGGACTTTATTGTTAGGTGTTAGAAGGCTGTGCCGTTACAAGGGAGTGTCTAGGGAGTTTTCTGGTGAGTTTTAGTGTGCAGTGTTTGCTGTGCTGCGCTTTTCTAATCTAGTTAAAAGAATTATGACCAAACCACTTTGTCTTATTTTAACTATATCCTGGGTGTTGGAGGTTCAGAGTACACAAAGAAATAACAACCAAGGCCTTGAATGTGCACACATGTTGCTCTAAGATATCTTGGAATTCACTTTTTTCACATATCTTTAGGTTTCTCTTACCGAGGCAGAGAAGCACCAAAGAAACCTCAGCAAGCGTTGCGTTTGAGGGAGAGAGGTTGAGTTCAGTTTTGGACCATCCCAGTCCGTTCTGGTTGAGTCTGGACACTATGTAGTCTCTGCACAAGGCTTTGGACTGGGACACCAGCTCCTTCTCAGACAACGATCGGTCAAACACATCCAGGACTTCTGCAGCAAACACAGAGGACCGGCGCAGGACTTCCATATCCTCCTGCGGGGGGATTCTGGGTCAGAGAGTGTCTGACCTCTAGGGATCAGCTGTGTCTCAGCGTGATGTCTCTTAATCCCAGAGGAACAACGTTTAACGAGGTGGACAATATGGCAGCTGTGAGGAGAGAAAAACATGACTAAGAAAGAGACAACTGGTTGAATGCATGATTCACATATCTTAATCTTGAAATGTTTCTGTCAGAATGGGTGTGAGACAAAGACACTTTTATTCAACCCACTAGTGCAAAAATGATAGCATCTAGATTGATCCTGCTATACAGACTTTTTCTACATTAACAAGGGTGGATACAGACACTGATAATCTAAATCAGAAGAGAACCTTACATAAGAATATGATGGAGGCGTTATTGTTGTGAGTCACATTGTGGGATAGTCAAGATATTGCTAAATTTCTTGGGTTATGCAATACTGATACCACAAGATGACAAGGGAAATATGTTTGAGTATGACAGTAACAGCCCTCTAAAATGAGCTTAACAACACGTTTTTAAAAAATGCATATTGCAGGCGTTTTTCAGTGCAACATAATGAAAGGAAAACATCTAATATAAAAACACGGTAGATTTATCAATATTTAGAGCTGTTGAACGCAATATCATACTTACATTCAACGTTGTGTCCACATTGAGATGTCCCCGCTTATGATGTAATAAATGTGGTTTGCCAATTTGCCTAATTATTTAGAAAACATTTAACAGCTATCTGGTCAAGTGTATCCCAGCTAAAAGAACCAAACAGTCATGGGAAAACAGCTCGACAACTCTGAAAAGAAGCAGTTTCGGATATTTAGGAAGCAGCGGGATCAATTTAGCCTCAGGTCTTATTCCTCAAAGAGCTCATGTTGTGTTCGGTCCACTTGTTTCGCCGGAAAGCAACGACTGATCGCAGGGACGCAGTGAGAGGACGCCTACCTGTAGATCCACCTTCCTATTGGCGCTCAAAAGGAGCGTTTGATTCAAAGTCAGGAAGAGCCCGGAGGAGGAGTTTGACGCCTGCTTTCTTGCCTCCCAGCAAATAAACAGTCGAACCTGACTACGGCGGGCAGAGAGGGAGGTAAATCATCTGCATCTGTATTTTCATTCACAAATCTGTGAAAACTGCTCAGAAAGAACCTATTATGTGTCACTTTTGTATTGTTATTTTACTTACTGATTATCCTGTTTCTATTGTTATTGTAACATAGCATTCCTTGGTGCATGTGCAGTCTGCAGGTGTACGATATGATCTCCTTCCTGAGCAACGTGTTCTTTACCGCAGCCAACATTGTCTCACCTTAATCCCGTGCAGGGCAGATATATATAGATCTGCACATAAAGTAGCCTACGAAGACACACTTAATTGGGGTTTTACATGCTCTTTGTATAAAGCTGTTGTTTTGTAATTTTCTTATTAAATCAAAAATAAAATGAAGCTTTTGTTTTGAAAGGTGATGTCAAAATATTTGATCATGTATTCTACAACGTCATAAAAAGGAAAAATAAGGTCAGTCTAAAGAGAAAAACTGTTATAAACAATGTTTAAGGACTCATTCAGACGTTTGATTTCCCTCTATTTCAGGTGTGTTTTATTATCAATATGTCAATCCAAAACAATACTAATTCTGATATGTGATTATGCAAAAAATATCACAGTTATTATGCATATTATTGGAGGAAGTTATTTAACTAATTAATATCGATAGGTTTAAACTAGTTGTTAGTTCAGTGTTTGGCCGCTGAGTGTCGCTGTTGCTCCCTTCACTGTTCAGCTCAAAATTGTTTCCAATGGTCTCAGGGGTTCATTCATTCAGAAAACATAAAGCAATATTACATTCTCTAAACTAATTTGATGAATAAATCATAACTAGTTTGTGTCTTGGAACATAGTTAGCTTCTTATTGGTACATTAATATAACACCCTAACATTTGCACGTTTGACTTTTTGTATCAGACTGATCCTTGTGCTCAATATGGCAATGACATGTTTCATATAGATCATGGCAAACAGAGACAAATATAAACCTTTCCTTTTTGATATTTCTTTCTGCCGGTAGAAGAGTCTCCACAAGCTCAGCTGGACCAGAAATGCTCTGCATAAATACTTTAATTCATTCAGTTTAAAAATCACTAATAATATGTCTGACTACACTGACAGGTTATGTTCAGCCAGGTTGGTGATTGACACATTATTGTGGGACCGGTTTACCTTTGACACAGTGGTAATCGTACTTCTAGTGGAGCTTTAGCACTAGAAAAAGCAACATAAAGTAGAATTATTATTATAATTATAGTAAACCTCAATTGACTTGCCAAACTTGTGTGAACCATGGTCCCTTCTACTAAAAATAATACCATATCATTATCATGTTAAACTGCAATCTCAGTTTTTTTTTAATAGTCCATACATTAATACGTTGGTTCCTGTTGATATTTCTTTATAAAACAAAACCTGTGTCCGGAGAGATTGAGTTTTCAGTGTTCAGCATGTTGATGGGTGAGTTTCTAAGTGATCCTGTGAAAAGAAAAGAGTGACTTTATAAGAAAACCTCGCCCCAGTTTGAGTCAGTATTCACAATCATTTGTCCTGATGAGAAACCTACACTTTCAAATAGACTTACAACTCACCCATCCCTAGTTTGTATAACAGGTTGTACAGAGTATTATTGTATAGTAAGTTGAAGTCATTGTTTCAATGTATTTGGTCAATTTAAGTTATCCAGTTTATTATAGGTTGGTTTAGTTTAAGCTAGTTTAGTTTGGTTTAGTTTAGTTCAGTTAAGCTTAGTTTAGTTTAGACGTTTTGAACTTATTCAACTCAAAATCAAAAATCAAAATGTATTAAATCAGTGACACGTCTTTTATTTTGTAGTATTGACAAACCAAAACAAATGTATACTGACCTGAAAAGGTTTAGAAGCCTTAGCTTATTTCACCAACATAACTTTTTTGTGTAAAATGATCCTTAAATGTATCATATGTTTTTTTTAATTGAGTAATTAAAACAAAAATAAATAAAATATATATAATTTTTATTTTAAATACCTCAGAAGTCCCGAACCAAAATGAATTACACATTGTTCAGTTTTATAATTGTTATTTTGTATTTTATTATATATATTTTACTTTGAATTGATTTGAAATGTATTGCAATGAATGAAACACAGCTACAGTTGCAAACCATATTACCATATTGTGAAACAACAAATTCTCTACATAAGACACCTTGAATGGAATCTAGTTATGTCTCATTACACATAACCACACATTGCAGCTCTAGGAGAACATATCACCGACAGGTGGATTTACAAGCTTCTGTGACTCTTTTGTTTAACAATTTCCCCTGCTATTTAAAAAAATACTGCATTGCCTGTCCACATTCATGATCACTGACTTAGTTCATTCAAGTGAAGCAGCTGAGCTCAGCCTTTAACTTCCTGAGGAATCTTTTCTGTTACATTTTTCACAATTAGCTCATTGATTATGAGCTGGTATGTTTCAAGGCCGCTGTCTATCCTCTGGCTGTGCAATTAGACAGAGAACTATGTGCTACGGATGTTATGCTGTTTTGTTATTTGTTAGTTTCTGATGAATTCTATTTGGCCAAACCTTGTCTTACATATTAACTCAATGTGAAACAGTCATAAGACCTACAGGAACAGGGAGTGTGTTGTAGTGTGTAGTGTGATGCCGGCTTTGAAAAACAGCTGACCAAGTGGTAAGAGACAACAGCTCCTATTCTCCCATTCAATCTTGGTGAAAAACATACAAGAGTGCAAAACATGGAAATGTTTCTGCCGTGCTTTGCTTTCCGTTCATCTTTAACGTGGACAAAGGGGGCTATATACATTTTTCATTATTATATCTATAGAGTTCAGTTAAAAACATCGACAAAATGCAACAACCCTTATTTAAACCAACACATTTTGTTATTACCTGAGCTGCACACAAACAAAAGAAAATGACTTATCAAAAGTAAGAAACAAGTTATCTGCATGAATCCTTCACTTGATGTGACTGTATTAACTTGTTTAAAATGAAAAGTCTTTAGGTTGACTTACAGAATCTGTCTAGGGACTACAGATGAAAAATAGCCTCTTGGCCAACTCTGGCACATTTACAGAAATGATGATTAATGTGCACTGTCCCTGTTAAATAAAGACATTAGTTAATTAATTAACTTGAATACAACAATGCTTTATCATATTGACAAATAATTCCCAATCCTTGACTGCAGGCAGCTCTGCAAGAAATTATATAGTGCAGCTTCTCCTTTGCAGAAACCCTTGTTGTGTAAACAGTATACATCGCCCTCTTGAGAGATCAATGAGTGAAACTGAACAGGTGAACATGTTAAAAAAGCTCAGTTTCTCTTCCATTTGATATGTTGCTGACCTGAGGCAATTGAGACTGAGTGCCACACCTTCAAGTGGCCATTCAGTAGCCACTGATCAAGACTTCTCTGGAAAAAATAATACCAAGAAATGTTGTCTACCTGAAAAACGAACAAACATTGAACTTAACATCTTAAAACTGTAGTGACATTCTTGGAGCAAAGAACTAGAAGAGTATACTGGAGTGGAATGGATGTCAGATACTGAAGATTTATTGGAAGGAGAATTTACACTTTCTGAGAGTAGTGACACATCCTCCTTCCCAACTTTGAAGTCCTCCTCCCCTTGTGCCTGCCACTTCACCATTCCTAAGAGCAGAATTCACATTAAACTACAAGACGCTGCAAATCCTGTCCCTGTCAGGGTCAAACTGTCCTCAGGGAGGTTCGACCTGATAAGATGGACTCCCAGATGTCTCTCCGGCTCTTCTCCGTCAACTTTGTTCTGTTATTGTCTGAAGAAGAGATTGTTTTGTATTCATATCTAATACACAGCTACAGCTGAAGCCTTTATTTGATCAATCACACAGAGAGAATGCTGAAGCCCAAGGCCGTTTGCCTGCCTATGAAAGAGGAGTGAGAGAAGAAGTAAAAGCTAAGAACTAAGCGACCTCTGAACAATCAAATCAAAAACCACATCAGCATGTTATATTTGTGCATAATCGAAACACTTATCGATTTAATGTCTGTGGTTTTCATGCATGTATTTAATTGAAGAGCCACCATGTGTTAAACTGTCATTCAATATGTAAACAGTCAGTGATGACTCTTTCCCCGCCCTCCCTTCTGTCCCTCTTCCTCTCGTGTAGAGATTCTTTTCATTCCAGTCAGCCTTTTATCTATCGTACGACTTGGGGAGTACATTTCCAACTTTACGCAGGCCTCACGCCCATGCCTGATGAAACAGGTTAAACCAGAAGCTCTGGAGGACTCGTCATGGCGGCAAGGATTGGACGGGTACCCAACCTCTGCGACAGGGATGGGCAACTTTAAAAGTGACGTTAGGTTAGTTAACATAGGAAATCTCACCTTTAGCCTAAATCCTGTTTGAGGGACAGGAATGAAGTTGAAATATAAAAACCTTCCTTATTTCCTTTTAAACTATTCAGATAATTCACAAAAAAGAAACCCTGTGACCTCGTAGGTTAATTATTGTGCAACCTTTATCAAAATGTTGTTGTTTTAGCCTAGTTTGCTAATTAACTGAAGCATCTTCCTTTTGATACTGTTTATTTTTTAACCTGTAACTTTGTTTGTCAATAAGTGTCATATTTTGCCCCAGAGTGTGGATTTTTTTAACCAAGGCATGTAACTCCATGACCCCATCCCCTTTACCACCATTGATGAGGCAGGACCAATCGCAGAGAGGCTAAGTGAGGATATGAAGGTGGGGCTAAGCACTGAAACAGGGTGTGGTCCTGAAACTAGCAAGATTTGTAGTAGTGCCCCGGGGTTTAAATGGACTGCCTGCCTGACTGACATTCCCATAGTTATCTTAGTTTGCTCTGTCTCTTGCTTCTTTTCCATTTCTTACCTGTGAAGCCTGTGTTGGATTTCCAACATTTGAGGACATCTGGAGGCTTCCACCCACAGGATATCTCTGCATGTGTCTGGTTTCCACCTGATCACCTCTCACTGCTGCTGCTGATCTGTTTGATTCTCTGGATTGAGTGCTGCCTGCTGTGGCTTTGCAGCTGCTTTCCTCACACACAGGAGTAAGGACTCAGCCGGTGAGTCACAACTGCAAGTATTTTAGCTTTTTCAGAAATGTGAGATTTGTACCTGTGTTTCTCCTGTGGAAGTGTTGATTGAATGTTTGTTTTAAACTTTTCATGGTTTAAAATGGCAGACACATCTCCCATTTAACAGTTCATTATAGTTTATCTGGAATAGGACAGCAAAACGTTGATACTGTTGCTTTAAATAGAGTAAACTGTAGTTTCCCTCCCTGGAAATCCCTGATCAGCTTGTATCTTGGGAGTTTAGGAGGTTGGCTACGCTGGCTATAAGGGCCAAGTTCGTTGCCTCACCTGTTTGACTTGCTCTGTTAGTCAGCAAGAGAGTATTTCATTGTCTTCACATTGACTGAAGGGCTCAGATGTTTCACAATCCTTATTTTAACGGTCATAGTTTTTTTTTTTTAACGGTCTTAATTTTTTTTTTTTGAGTCATTGTTTTCTTTTTCAGTTGCTGAATTAAATAAATAAAGCTTTTCGTTTTTTAATCGAGGCACACATGGTGCTAAAACAGTAAGGATATGTAGTTTAAACGCTACATTTTTGATTAGGCAGTGAAATTAGCTCCTAGTACAGATTTGTCATTATTATTTTTTTAACACAAGGGCACTCAGGGGAGTTTGAGCTTGTGCAGCTGTCTCCTGTTTGTTCAGTCAGTGAGGAAGCAGGTGGACAGGTTGCTTTGTCACTTACCTGCCCAACCAAACTCACTCAGCTCGGCTTCATCTCCTGGTTCCTGACTGTTTGTCTTTTCTTTTCTTTCAGTTGTGATTATAGGACAAGAAACAAGGAGTCATCATGTCGCAAACAGCTGTATCGATCATTTCAAAATTCTACAGTTTTGTAGAATTGAGGACTGGTAAGTGTCTTTGTCACTTTAACAGTTTTTACCCCACTGCTTTGTTAAGATATGAATGAATGACTGCTGATCTCATTGAATAATGATACAATTTATGGTTTGTAAAGGGTAGTTTCCTAAACTACTTCATGAATCTGGCAAAACTGTGTATAAACTGCATTTAGTTTTAACCAGATATCTGTGTGTGTATCCATTACTGACATGCCTTTTTTTAAGATGAGAAATGTGTATTTTTGTGCTCCCCAGATGAACGAATCAAAAGTTATCCCCTCATGCAGAGACCTGTAGGGATGAACCTCATCCTGTTGACCTATGTAATCTTCTCAAAGTACATTGGACCTCGCCTGATGGCAAACAGGAAGCCCTTTCATCTCAACACAGCCATGATTGTCTACAACCTCAGCATGGTTTTACTAAATGCCTTCATTGTCTATGAGGTAAACTAGAAGATTAAGCAATTTTGTTGACTAAAATGTATTCCCAAACCTGAGATGTTAATAAGTTGTTTTATTTACATCTAGTTCCTGATGGCCGGATGGGCAACCACCTACACGTGGAAATGTGACCTTGTTGACACCTCAACCACCCCTCAGGCTTATCGGGTAAGCCAGTCCACTGTTTTTCATTTGCCTCAGAGCAAAGAAGCTCTTAGGCCTACTACTAAAATTATTCTGACTATTAAAAGTGTGTATGGAAGGCTATTACTGGCAGAAATGAGGGGAAACTAATTTTGTTTTGCATTTCAATAATACAGTTGAAATGTCGAATCCTATAGCTTTTGAGATTAACCAATATTTATTTGGAAAATTTGACTTTATTTTCAAAGTTCAAAATAAAGATTTTCCTTTTGGCCTGGCCATAATACTCTTTTGTGGTTTGTAACTTTTCTGAAGGCAGAGAAAACTAAGATTATTGTCTGGTTAAGATGGATATATGAATCTTTGACATTAATTAATTTTCTTATTTTTCTTTCCCCAGATGATTCGAGCGTGTTACATGTTTTATATGTCAAAATATTTCGAACTCCTTGACACGGTAAGGACATTCTCATCTCAAACATTTTCCTTATTTGATTATCTGACCTTCTAGAGACAAGGCTTTTGTGCGTGTAAACTTATGCTTATCCTACTTTCTTTTAATTTTTAGGTATTCTTTGTGCTGAGGAAGAAACAAAGCCAGATCACATTTCTGCACGTTTTCCATCACTCCTTCATGCCCTGGACGTGGTGGTGGGGCATCACCCTGACTCCTGGTAAGGTTTACTCTGCATCACATCAAAGTAATCCATTTCACACACATAATATGCATAAACAAACTATTTTAGCTCTAGAAATGGCTTAAAATGTCCTTAAATTATATATTTCGAGTGTGCTACTATGAATCCAAAAGAATGAAAGTTCAACGCCCAAACAATATTTGAAGAGATCCCTGTACAGTTTTAAAAAAAATGTTTAATCAAATAATTTCCTGTTTTCCCCCTTTCAAGCTGGAGGAATGGGCTGCTTCCATGCCATGGTGAATGCAGTTGTCCACGTTATCATGTACTTCTACTACCTACTCTCTGCTTCAGGACCTCGCTTCCAGAAATACCTTTGGTGGAAAAAATACATGACCGCCATCCAGCTTGTATGTCCTAAAATATTACTGGCATATATTTTGATTTTTACATTGGATCGAGCGTAGAATAAGATTTTCAATAACAATTTCTCCTTTCTCTGTTTTTTCACAGATACAGTTTGTCATCGTCTCAGCTCACATCAGCCAGTACTACTTCCTGGAAAAGTGTGACTACCAGATTCCCATGTATATCCACTTGATTTGGATGTATGGCACCTTCTTCTTCCTCCTCTTCTCTAATTTCTGGATTCAGGCCTACATTAAGGGAAAGCGGCTTCCTTCTGTGGAGGAAATGCCAAAACAGAACGGCTCAGCTAGTAAACCTATCGCTGTGTTGGCCAACGGGAAACACATGGAGAATGGAAATGGGCACCACCACACCAACGGCCATTTCGTCATGAGCAACCTCGTCATTGGCAAAGTAAAGGATATCTAACTTTGTGACTTTGGAAATCAGGAGGGGACATACAAGAAGTCGATATAGAGCTACCTTGAAAGTCTCATCCAGCATTCAGACCTTGTAGCATATTGGATTGGCACAATTTCAATATGTTACTTCTAAACTTTACATGTTCTATATACATTTAGTCTTATGCACACTTGTTTTTGATGGGTGTTTTGGTGAAGATCTCTTCTTACCACATTGTGTTTGTTAGTTGTTGTGAAAACGATTAACTGTGATGAACACTGTATGAAGATTGGTGCTCACTTTGTCACTGATGGTATCTTCAACTCAGGCTTGGTCCGCACCAGCCTGACTTACTGTCTAGCGGCAGGACTATTGTTCCCTGGGTTTATCACACAGTTTCCACTAAAGACCAGTAAATTGAAACACCTGCTACAAAACAAAGCTGTTGTTGTAAATGTCAAATATTCAGTTTTGTTGTTTTTATTTATCTTTTTGAAATAAATCTTTTTAGATAAAGGTCTGTGTCATTTGGAAAGCAGTTAGGGTGTGCACTTTTCAAAAAGACATACCACACCTCAATTTTATTTTTGGAATTGTGGAAAATAAATGTTATACTGTATATTACAGTATTAATGCATTTAGCATACTTAGGTAGTGACATATAAACTGTTTTCCATTTTGAGATTTGGAACCCGGCATGGTCTGTTTCTCAGCACACTGCAGGGGCTCGCAGGAAGTTAATAGACTTCCCATCAGAAAAAAGAGCACTGTTTCTGAATATCCCTGCAGAATGAATGTTTTGTAAACCTACCAGTGTTTTTACTGTTTTATATTACACATGTGCACTGATGACAGATGAAGTAGTTTTGAAGTACTGCCAGCCTTTTCAAATTTCATTTGATATTTGGCATAAATACTTCAGATTGGATGTCAAAGTGTATCCTCGAGCTGTTTGTTACAATGAACCTTCAATGTTTAGCAGATTAACCTGTTTCTGACTTAAGCAGAAATAAAGATGTTTTGTAATTCTGTTACTTGTTAGACGCTTTTATCCAAAGCAACTTACATACTCAATACTGTTGACAATCCCTGCAGTTTGGGGTGAAGTGTCTTGCCCAGGGACACAACGATATGCTGACTGCAGTGGGGTTCGAACCTGTGCTCCCCCTGATACCACCAATGCCACATGTCTCCCAGAGAATTCTTGTTCTCAACTATTTCACATAACTAAATCATTTATACTTTAATAATTGTTTACACGAGGTGAATCCTTAGATTCTAAGAGTGAAAGAGGACAAAGCATCAATACAAGGAAATGGGTTAATGTATATAAAAACCAAAAAAAGAACTCAAAACATGAATGTAATGCAGTTGCGCAGGTTGGTTCGAGATGAACTGCAGATAATCTGATAGTCGCATAGTGATCGTTATCATGGTATCTGTGCCCTTGGAATCAGAAATGCTTCACATTCCCACATTGTTGCATATTAGCAAGTCATGCTATTCAAACCATTACTGGGGTTGATGAGAAAAGGTCACAGCATTAGTTATCAATTCCTATAAATCCTAAATATTGACATCTAGATTACACAGCTACAAGGTAAAAGTTAACAAATCCAGTAAGAAAATACATTAGTTTTGTGTGAGACTTACATTAAACTATTTATCAGAAGCTGGGCTTGAGAGTTATCAACTCATTAATCAGTTACCATGAATCATTGAAATAGGGACACTGAAACTGCAGCAGGTGTTGGTTAAATATCAGATATGGTGACCTCAACAGGACGTTTAGTGAATTCTATAGAAAACACATCAAGCGGGTTTGGAAATATGCACGGTGATGTGTATAACAGTTCCTGAGGACACAGATTTAAGTGATCAGAAGTTGAACCCAAACCAGAGGCAAGCTGCATTTTGGGCAAGAACAAAACAGATAAAATGTGGGTTGGTAGATGTTCGGATATGGCACACATTTAAAAAAGGCTATCACCATTATGTGAATTATTAGCGCATGCCAGTTAAATGACAAACAAAACATTGGGTAATCAAAGAATTTATTTAAAACCAAGGCATATATACACTTTCTGCTTCAAAAACATTGATTATTCCTGTATAAACACTTGGGACCAATTACAACACTGCAGGGACTTGTCAGTTATAGCTAAAACACTGGGTAGATATCTTTATTATGGATGAAATAAAACATTTGCGCATGGACAGAAAATCCTTTCATAAGACAAAGCACATCATCTGATAGACTGGTGAATGACACCACTATTTGATTTGGCCAGCCTCTCTTTGGCCTTCTTCTTAATAGGATCCAGTTCAAAGCTCTTCCACATACGGATGGTCTCGTCTCCAGCAACAGTCGCAACGGTGGAGAAGTCTGGGCTCAGAATCAAACTGAGAACTCTTTCCTCGTGGCCTGTAATTAAAAAAAACACATTCAGACCAACAGGAAGCAAACAATGTGGATAGTTTCTTCCATTTTTATTTTTGTTCCTTTACTTCCCCATGTCTTGTCTTTTTACCGACTTACCATTGAGTTCTGCAACCCTTGTTAGAGAGGGGTACTTCCAGATAACTACATTGTTGTGGGCATATCCATGGGCCGAGACCAGCTCCTTGTAGTTTGGTGCGAACACCAGGGATGAAACCTGAAATGCAAAGTTATCGTTTATGATGAGAAAAGGGACAACCCCCATGTTGTTATGTTGAAGTTAAATACATTTTCAAATGTAATCCTTTGACTGAAATAAGCATTGAGGTTCTAGCTGTGGTATGTACCTGGGACTGAGTGTCAAGCGAACTGATGCAGGAGCCACTGTTTACATTCCAGATGCGAATGTGACGGTCACTGGTTCCACCTCCAGATGCCAGGATGTTTGGCTGCCACGGACACCAGGCCAAAGCCTAGAATGTCAACACATCCAAAAGTTAGTTTTTCAAGCTTTTACAGTCTATGGAATAAATTGTGGCTGGTATTACTGCAGTTCTGGAGAACTGCGGTAGCCTTTGTGTCAAATGCTAAAGGCTGCATGTAGAGCTAAAGTTTGTCTGTTTTGAGCTAACATATAAACATGGTGGTGCAACATAGCAGAATCTGACATGTTAACCGCTGCCTCTCTGGACAAGTTAATTCTGTGGTAACAAAAACATGTTTTGGTTGATCTACTGATTAAGATAATTCTGAATATTGTATTCCATTTGTGTCAAAAGATTCCACTAAAACTATACGCTGCCCATTTGATAAAATTAGGTTACTTGACAGGATCAACATGATGGGGGGGAAAAAAGACAAAAACAAAAAAGTTGGATCTCATTGTTTGAGCATTAGCTAAAGTGCAGGGCAGTCTATTGTGTAGGGTTCTTGTGTGGAAAGGAAAGAGTGTTTTCTTTAAAAAAAAAAGGTGAAATAAAAGTGAGTGTAGAAAATGGCTAAGCAAATCACTTGGGCCATTTTGATGCTCACCTTAACAGCTCCTTGATGTTCACTCCAGCAGTAGACGGCCTGGTTGGCGGGGCCATCCTGCACACGGGGCCAAACGTACACCATGTTGTCATTGCCCCCACTGGCCAGGTATCGCCCATCAGGGGACCACTGCAGCCCACACACTTCCTGTGAGTGGCCAGTGAGAGTCGCAATGTGGTGGTTTGCCACCCTCACATCATGATGGTGGATGTGTCCTGATCTTGAGCCACTAGGATAGAGAGAAACATATTTGAGTCTAACAAACACGCACAACTAGAAGTTTGTCTTTTGTATCAGAAATTTGGAAAAAAAATGTACCTGGAAAGAACATGGTCATTCCAGCTCAGGCTCGCAACTCTGGACGTGTGGCTGGCCATGCTGCGGAGATGCTTCTGGTTGTAAACATCCCATAACTAAGAAAATAAAATGTCATAATTAAAAGCAAATAAGAAAGCAGTTATTTTATTGCCACATGTCCTTATTTTAAATACAATGTGCATGCCTTTTATACAATTACATTTTCATCATCTCTATCTTTACTTTGTTGTAACTTCCCATTTGTGGGACGAATAAAAAAGACATTTTATTGTGTACTCAAGTCATGTGTTCCTCAGCGCACAAACCTGAGTTTGGCAGTCACTGGTTCCAATAGCGAGGTAGCTTCCCTCTTTGGTCCAGGACAGTGAGCAGATGTAGTCCTCCTCACGTTCCAACTTCATGAGAAGAGTGATCTCTCCTTGACTGGCATCCAACAGGTAAACACAGTTATGAAGCGCCACAGCCAAAACATTGCTACTGCTCCAGTCAAGCAAATTCAAATCTGTGGAGAAAAAAAAAGAAAATTAATGCTGGCTAATTGTACAGTAGCACCTTCTTGCATAAAGCTCAAATTATGTACAACATCTTTAGATTTAGTATAGAAATATAATAGAGTGACCGATTTCCGACATGAATCAAATTTGTGATAAATTATGTTTAATCACTTATATGCGGCAGTGTTAAAGGAACAACCTCGAAGTGCCAAACTTACAGAAATCATTACGAAACTCAGGAGCATCCAAGATTCTGTCAGGAGTTGAAGAAATGTGCCGTGTCTTTTTGACAGAGGCAGGTGTTGCACCCTGACTGTAAAGCACTTTCAAGTTGTTTTGATACCCTGTAAATAGGACAAAAATAAATGGTTAATTCCCAGACACCCCCTTTATATGTATGCAATATTCTGGATGCAGCATGTTGACAAACACATATCTTACCTTCTGGAGCATTCAGCGGCTTCCCTCCAAGATGCAGGATCTTTGCCTCTTCAATGTTGTATCCGTTTAGTGACATCGACATGGCCTTTTGGTTTTCCTTTAGAGACACACATGATCTTAATAAATACAATCTTTATTTAACTATAGGATCACTAAAAGATAAATCAATATGTTTTAAACATACCGATGTTGCATTTTGTTCGTTTGTGTCCACAGTTTCATTCTCCTTAGTGAGCAGAAAGCTTGCAACATCCATTTGTTTGCTGTTTCTGGTAGGTATGAAGCGGTCGCATCCCATCTTAGAGGGTGTTTGTTTTTTATGTTTGCCTACAATACAAAAAAAAGTGGTTAAAATGTCCACAAACAAAACACAGAGCGTTTTTACGTTGCATGGATAGAGTTGCACAAACTACCTGGTGTTTTGTTGGGCGTTTTTGTTGTACTAAGAGACACATTGGCAGACTTGCCAGGCGACAGGCCGTTCAGCGCAGAGGCGTTAGAAGAGCTGGCCTTCCTCTGCCACCTTGCCATGGGAGCGTTTGTGATGGGCATATCCAGCTTCAGGATGCTGTGGATGTCGTTCTCAAACCCGAACTGCGCCATTTTATCTAGGTTTTCACACAGCCTGTCAGGGAAAATAGTAATAAGTTAACACAGTAATAATATTAACACGGTCCGTTAGAGTAATGGGCGACCAATGCTAACGCTCGGATCCAACTTCAGATTCTGCAGCGGCTGATGTGAGCCAGAAAACGTTTTTAATTGAATTCGGCAAAATAATCAAACAAGAAGTCGTTTCCCAGCAGCTTAACCCGTGTAGCGTTCAAGTGTTATAATTATATTTCGTTTATCATAGCTAGTTGACCATGAAGTGAATGATAACAGGTTAGCATTCAATTCAGCATTGGAAACAGCTTAAATATTATATTCAAAAGTAGGCTTTTACAATGAAAAGATTATGACCTCACCTCTTGAATGAAACGTTGACTTTCCTGCAGCAAACCCTGTTGTTCCTCTCTCGTTTCTTTCTAAAGTTTGAATTTCGGGTCGATGACGACACACGCTTTAAATCCCTGTAAACGCTCCTGTGATTGGTTTGTTCAAGAAGTTGCCGTTGCCGTTACCAGCAGCATTCGAATGCGTTGATGTGATTGGTGGAAGAAACTCCCTCCCCAGAAATATACCGCCACCTATCGGACAAATTATGATAAAGTTTTGATTGTGTCAAACAAGAACAGAGTTAAAATTGTAAGAATCAAAATGTTCTGAATAAGGATTAAGAGAGTAAAAGTGATCCAACTATGTTTTATTTTTATATATCTTTTTCTTTTGCTATTTTATTATTATGCTGCAGAAACAATAGATAGATAGATAGATAGATAGATAGATAGATAGATAGATAGATAGATAGATAGATAGATAGATAGATAGATAGATAGATAGATAGATAGATAGATAGATAGATAGATAGATAGATAGATAGATAGGTACTTAATTGATCCCAATTTGGGAAATGTTTGCGTTGCAGCAGCATATAAAAAAACAAGGCAATGTATATAGGAGAAATTAAGACACAAGAAATAAACAATCCAAAATATTTCTGAAATATAAATAATAAATGTACATTGTTCCAGTGTTGGGTCAATATGGCTCTTATTTGACATTTTTCTTAAGCATCCGACCTTTCAAAATAGGGAGACGGAAAGCCGAACGTTATTCAAATGTTTCATACAATTCTATTAAGCATATTGGGAAATGGAATATATCTTTAAATGCATGTCTGTAATATACATAGTTGTTGGTGCACATACATTTGACATTTTTGTCATGTTCTGGTCATGTCTGTCCAGTGAAACAAGTGTGCTTATGGATATTAATTAGATTAAGCTATTGATCAATTAGTGGAAATGTCCACCTCATGCATAATGGATGGTGCACCAACAAATCAGTAAAGCCCCTAACGATGCAACTAGAGTAATGTTTTAGAGTTGTTGTTTTTGTATCGATTCATTTAGAATACTTATAATGCAAACTTTATTTCAGACACAGACAACGGTATATAATCTGATGTCTGTGTGAATAAAAAACTCTTTGCTAAATCCAGGAAGCATGTTTTCTTGAAATTAAAATAAATAAGATATACAGTATTAGTTCTCAGTGGGCTCCCAATGAAATGTTGTTATCATGGAAAATCTGGTGTTCGAAATCAAGTATAAAAAAATAAATCACTGTCTTTCAAACATTCAAGTCAATCACAGAAACTAACCTTGACATCAAGATAAACATTATGTCTCTGACTAAAACTTTATCAAAAATGATCAAATCTGGTCCTTATAAGATTATATGTGCCAGAAGAGCAGAAGGATAACGGCAGGCAGCTGATACTGCTCTTTTTGATTGTTTTGCTAGTATCAAGCAAGATAACTTTGATATAAAACAATTGTTTCCCAGAGAATTGAAACAATAATTATGGAAATGAATGTCAATTTGGAAACTTCTCCACTCTCTTGAAATCATCACACAAACACATTTATAACAGTGTATGACTGACTAATGATGAGGTGCAAATGTCCAACTCTTTTCCTGCTACATTAGCCATCTGTAAGAGCCATTTCAGCCCTGTCTGTTTTGCTCAAATGTTTAGGTTATTGACACATGTTTAACAAGTTCTAAAACTATTTTATAGGTTGTTTGTCATTTTTTTAACAGTGTATTATGCAGGTGTAGTTTTGTTGTTTTTCAAATGGATTTTAGTCTGGGAGACAAAATAAAACTTGGATTTTCGTTAAGTGAACTTTTGAAAGAACATCCATAACAGTCATAGGTTTGCAACTTATATATATCCATATTCCAATTACTTGTATATAGGCTATTCTCCACTATTTCTATTATATTCTATTTTATTTACTTGCACTATTATCTGTTTCATTGTGTTGCACTGTTGGAAGAGCCTGTGACCTAAGATTTTCATTGTCAAAACTACACTGTAGCTATGTACAAAGGACAATACAGGCCTTGAATCTTGAAGTGGCCACTACACTATCTTATACAGAGTGACGCACAAAAAGCATAAACATTTGTATTTAAATATAAATGTATATCTTCATTTGTATATATTTCTGTGAAGCCTAAACCAGTTATAATATAAAATGGGGCGAAATGAATTCTTGTTTAGAATAGGCTAGAATACATAATCAATAGGGCAATCTGACTCTGAGTGAGAAAATAAATCTGACAAATATTCCATAAAAGTTATTTTAATAGAATATTTTTCTCAAATGTCACACAAACATATAATAGGGGAACATATAGACAGTCACAAAAATGTATCACAAAGAAATTTGAAAATCACAAGTATGCAGCACAGTCTTTGGATAACAGGACACCTCAACAGTTCATCCAGTGTTTGGCAGAGTTCCGTGTGACATACACATACTGTACACAACCGGATTAGCTCAGTCCAGAAATAATTAAAACATCTGCCCATATGGCTATTCATTTTGCAAAAAGAAGCTTGTACATCGCTTTAGGCAGTGATTATGTTTTCATTTCTTTGGCTGTGTGCGTTTATAAGAATATGTATATATATTAAATGCATAATGCAATGTGTTCATTCAGTGTGGTACAAACATAAAAGTGCATTAAATAACCTGGAATCCAGACCATAGGGGTTTCAAACATTGGGGCAGTTGTTACAGTTGGAAAATGTTGGTTCCATTAATGAAGCAACACTGTCCAATGGTGAATCAGCAGGGGGACATTCAACAGTAGAAATGCAGGAAAAGCTCAAACATGGTTCTGTTCATCGGCTGGAGCTTTCAACTACAAGGTACGGTAACCATTGCCTTTTATTTCTGGAGTGGTCTCACCGATGTCTTTAGGGTAATGTATAATCGAGCCAACAACACCTGCAAGAAAAACAAAAAGCACAGAAAAAAGACATAAACATAATAAGCTTAGCACTCTCACTCGCTGTTTTAAATTATTAGACGTCATTCCTAGAACAATTCTTATCAGCATTCACTATGTTTTATTTCTGACGCTAGGATGGTCCCTATCTGACCTGACAACTTCAGTCATATTATGTATGAAATTCAGTAATAAAATGTATTCAGTAATAAAAGTGAAGTCATGGTGAATCAGGAGAACAAAAAAAATGTTTTTCCATACAAATGGTATCTGGCTTTAAGTTGATTTAATATGTAACCCCTCCCTTCATCCCAAGACTGTTATCATAAAAGTCTTCAGGAACTTAAGAGAAAATGGGAATGTTGTTTTCTTACCTCCAGGGTGCCTCAGACCTAAGCAGAGAGTGTGAGAAAGACAAAGCACATGACTATGCTTTATATTCCCCTGTGAGCATGAGACTCCATATCCAAATCATGTGACAACAATACAGCCATGATATGGAGAATTTTATGATGGTGAATAAAAAAAAAAATGAAATAGCTGCCACTGTCTGCTAACGAAATGCAGCACAACACTTCAAACTAGCTTATTGCTGATTTGGAAGGCTGCTTTTGAGCAAACATCTGTGATGAATGACACGGTAACTTTTGTAATAATTATTGAAATGTAAAACTCTTATTTACTCACCTTGTTTTTTAGAGAGGAGGATAGTGATCATGATTAGACCTGAAAACACTAAGACTGCCAAGATTGGAATGAGGAACTGAGTCAAAGGTCTCCCTGGAACTGGAAAAATAAAATAAAATAGATCTGTAAAAATGGTCACGGTAAACATGTATGGGAAATTGTATGTAGAGATGGACTGTTGCAATCATAGGGACAAACTAATGTTTTGCTTTCGATTAACAACCTTTCTTTTTTTCCATCGTGTCATATGACTTACAGTTAAACACGATCAGCTGCCTCCACCAGTTAGGCATTAAGGCTTTTTCTCTCCTGATTTTCAACTGTCAAATATATTAATATTCAAAGCTACTAGACATAGTACATGTTAGTCTCACTACAGGTAGAATGGGTGCTGCATTACATTACAAAAAAGGTTGTCCTGATTATTCATGATACAGGCCTCTTATTGTCACAACTATTTATATTAATGCTACCATTTTCATACATACCTTTATAGTTAAAATTACTGCAGTAATACTTTAATACATCTAATAATTTGGGTTCTCAAATTCGTTTTAAAAATGTTTAACAGTGCAGCCCAAGAGCCTGTTTCCAGATATATCTAAAGACCAGATGGTAACAAAGAAACTAGGAGCATGTGGTGAATGGCAACTTTAAAATACCAGGTAGATCTCAACTTTAACAACCAGCTTTCTTCATAAAGGACCTTCAACTCTGGAACGCATTTCCAACAGAAATACAAGTAATTCCACAAATAAAATCCTTAAAAATAATTGTCTAAAAGCATTTTCAATTTATAATTTTCCTGTAAATTGCCACGGTGTAATAGTGTATGTGCATATTTATTGTATTTAAATATTTGGAATGTATTGGGTTTTTTTTATACTGAATGCTGTTTATCTTGCTCTTAACTAATCTTGACATAAGAAAGCAAAAATTGGGACAAGAGTTGACAATTAGTCACAGCTAAAACTCTCTCTGTAGCATATCAGTGTCATGCTCTGTATTGTTAAATTGCATTGATCCTAACTTTTCAATTAAATTCTTAATCAAATACAAACATCGGTTAATTTTAAAAGCATACTCCGTGTGTAAAATTGCATTAATGGGTTGATGTTAGTTTCACATTTTTCCAAAAGCTAAAAAGAATATATACCAGACTGCTCCTGAGAAAGCATCAGTTCTTTCATCAGCTTGATGCATTCCTCCTGCAGGCGGGGACTCTCAATTTTTGTGCGCTGCTCTTCCTTCTCCCACAACACTTTGAAGGCCAGTGCTTCCGGTACGTGTGCTGTCCACGTGTCAGTGTGGTCCAGAGTCAGATACACCTTCCCATCGTAGAAGACACTGTCAGCCCAGAGCAGCTGAGACCCCTCCAGTATGCATTCTCGAGAACGGAGAACAGTGTGGTTACCTAAAGAGGAAGAAGAAGGCTATTGACAAATGTTTGACTGACCATCCCTGTCCAAAATTGTACATGATGATTTTCTTACTCAGGATAGAAGTCTTGTTCACATTGATAAGAATTGGAAGGAGTGCATCAACTGACATGGTTTGAATAATGCTGTCAACTTCCTGGCTTTTGTCTTTCAAAGAGATTCCATTGAGAAGGACTTGCTCTGCGACCTGCTGAGCCCCCACCACTCCCCACTGCTGGACCTGCACGATGACTGTGTCTAATGAGGGGAATATAAAATACATACATTAACACTCAAACATTGAAAATAAGGATAATCCAAATGTTATAGTAAGCTCTGGTAAGTCCCGGTAGGAAAGCTTTCATGTTCATTTAGAAGAAGTGCTGCGTAAATATTTAAGTTTGCATAGCATAAATAGAATATACCCGTGATACTTAAAGTAAAAGGGCTCATTCTAATAAAGACTCCTTTTCAAATTGTTAAAATGATCAATGTTTTTACAACAGGTCTTTACTTTGTAATTATGGTCTAAAGGGCACTACATCCAACCACATTTAATGTTTAAAGTTTTACAATGCATCGTGCAAGGTTAATCTGTACTGTATGATTGCATTGTAAAAGTATAACAAGTAGTTTCCAATGTGACCAATTTTGTTAGGTATAGCCTACCTGGTCAATCTCACATTGCAGACCTACAATAAGTCTTACATTAAAATACATTTTAATTGGAATTATCATTATATTACTGAAATGTCATGTTTTTGTTAACAGTCAGATAGTTACATTTAGCTGTGTCATTGCATGATGTTGTGAGGTGTTTTTAATGATCTGTTCCTCTAGGTTTGTAAATAGATCTGGGTGATACATCTAACTTTCTATTTGAAATAGTCCAATACGAAACCACAACTAATGTGACCTCATAAATAACCATAAGGGGGAACTAACACTGTGTCAACAAAAACTGAGCTCAAGACAGGATTTATTGCAGGGCTCGTATTGACATTGTGTAGATGAATATGAGAGTCCAAGTCAGCTGTACAATAACCTTGTGTCCGGTGACAAGTGGAGGAGTAAGTGTTCTCACTTTACTGATTCATCTTTCCAAATATAATGCATGAGTAGCAACAAATAGTGACGTTAGCTGCTTGCAAAGGCTAATTAAATGCATAAACAAGTTTTAACAATCGTGTGAATTCTTAACCAGGAGTAAAGCAATGCAAAGGTACAAGCTTCTTACCTACTGGAACAGGAAAACACAGTGATAACTCGCATGTAGTTAGCACAAGAAGACCAAGGAAATGGCCAAGAAGCTGCATTTCTAACGCGAATTGTTGTCCCGTTATTGTTCAACCGTAAAGGAAGGATAATAGAGGGAATAGAAAACAGCAAAAACTAAATACTTCAGACGGTCACGGACATCAACCCTAATATGCTCTACTGTTTCGTTTTGAAAAGAATTTTCTTTAAATGGACCACCTTCTCTCCTCTGGTTGGTTAATGCAGCTACTGCGTAACTGGGAGGTGCTCTCTCGCAGATTCAGTTTAACAGGTTTTCCGTTTGTGCCTTAGAAAGTGAATTTAAGATAACAAATAAACAACCTCCTAAAGGTAACGTTAAAGGTGACCATCCAAGCCAACACAAACACTGAGAAGCAGTAGAAGTTAGTTAAACGATGGATTTATAAAGAGAGAATTTCACCCACTGGTCCATGCGTCAACATGCGTCAACAGCTCTACGCTAAATGTGTGCTAACAGTCCAGCCGTGAAGACATCTACGGGACAGTTTTGAGATTTCTTCAAATGCCGTTGCCATGGCAATACAATGCTCACCATAAAACACGGTTTTCTCACAACTTCAGTTCAAATGCTCCAAACGGCCCAAAACTTCACAGGTTTGGTAACGATGCAGCCATCAACGCATCTAAGCGTATTATGGGATGTCATCAAATGCTGTTGGTATGGCGACAGATCATTCACCATCAAGTTAGTTCAAAAGTTTGCAGTTCAAATACTCTGCTGCTTTTTCAAACATTTTTACTTTCTTTTTTCTCTCATCACATATTCAAGCTCCCAGTGTTCATGTATCATTTCAATCTAAATTCTTCACTTTCTTCTTACACATTACATTTCAGCATAGCAGTTTAGCGTCAGATTTTCAGCATAAAGCATTCCCACTAGCAATTTCTTCAGGAATTGCATTCTCTAGTTTCAATTGATGTTGACACCATCTCACAACACTCCTAAAATAACATTACTTTCTGAAGCACAATTTAAAATGTATGCTGTTTAAAATCTCAAATTAGATCTATTGTCCATCTATATTTTGATTATTATTTAATGGAAACCGTCCATAATCAAAGAGTCATTCGAAGTCAATCAAATACTGAAGGGTGACAGCAGGAGACCCCATCTAGTCATTCAGAGAAAATCAGGACAATCTGATGTAGAATTTCAAAATAAAATACTTTTGAAATCTCATATATGGGCAATTGTCCTTCTGTTTTTATACAAGAATAAATAAAAAACTGTCAAATTATCAAAGACTTATTTCACTCCAGGGTGATAGCAGGACACCCCATCTAGTCACTCAGAGAGAATCTGGACAATCTGATGTACAGTTTCAAAATAAAAGACCTTTGAAGTCTCATATATGAGCTATCTTCCTTCTGTTTGTATCCAACAGTTCAATTGTTCAAATTACATTAAACCATAATTGTCCCCCTTTTTTCTTAAATAGTGAAGAAAATTGGATATGTTAATGATATATAGACCGCAAAACTCAAAATGTCCCCGGTTTTCATTTTGAAAATCTGGTCACCTTAATATAATGGCAACAAGAAACCCTTCGCCACAGGTAAGGACATAGTCCTTGATTCAACATCTTATTTAAAGTATAAAACATGATCGTTTTTAAATACTTTTACTCTATAGTTATACATCTACAATGTGCATTGTAGCCTACTGATGCCAAGTGATAAGACCATTTTTACCCTTTTTCTTGAGTTCGATAGAGCAAGATTTTTGCGGCCAACATCTGATTCAATTTTATTGTTGTACTAATAAAGAACTTGATCAAATACACTTATGAAGGCAAACTGACAGTAATACAGTTTTGGTATACTTGAGTATTTTTTACTTATTGAATAACTCATTGATTGCTTGATTTTTCTCTATACAATGTGTCTTAAAGCTATAGTTAATTTGTAGTTATTGCCTGCACTTTATTCATAAAATGCTTACACATTAAAGCTTCAGGGAATAATTAAATATTATAACACATACTAAATGACCACAGCAATTTTCATTAAGATAACAATATTTCTTTTTTTGAATGCAGGACCATTGGTAGAGCTGATCAATGTGGCCATGCTTGAGGATTTCCTTTGCTCGATGTTGGCAATAGTGAAGAACTCAAACATCTCTGGACACGGAAAACTCAGGGTTAAAAAACTAAGAGTCTCTGGTAAACATACTTTGAAAGGCCCCTCCACTCTTTATCACGATAGACTGCGGTGATTAGGCAGTATGGCATCTATGATATTCAGTTGTTAGTTTACTGACTTTACCTGTTTGTACATCATCATTATACATGCAGACTTCTGCTTTGTCAATGATTCTGTGACATTTAGCTTCCAAAAACACTTAGACTGTTTTCTAATAAAGCGTGATCCTGCATGTTGTCAGTTATTGTCCATTTTACAAAGTAAATCATTAAAACATATTATTTTTCTGCTTTTACACTTTGTTTAATGTTTTCTTCATCTCAGTCTCCCAGTTTAATATTGCATTTGGATTGTTTTTTAATTCTGGGTTCCTTTTCAATCGTATCTGTAGCCTCGGATAAAAAGGTTTGTTATCAGAAACAAATGACGTAGGAGCAATACTAATGATTAGATGTGTAGAGCTACAGCGTCTTCTGTACATTATCTTATGGTATGTAATGTATACAGGATAATTAGGTGTAATGCCTCAATATCTTGCAGGCAGATTCCTAAAATGGAAGGTCTGCAAGGGATATGGAAGTGATTGTATAAACAGTCTGCTGTGAAAGTGCAGGGGAATTCACAGAGAGAGGATTTATGAGTCTATGCTTTGTGTAACCCAATATGGCCGGCCTTGCAGTGATGTATTATCATACAAGCTTGTGATCCTGCTCACTTTAACTAATGTTTTTCTTAAATTAAAATATGAAAATAAGTGTAGGCCTACACTACAAACCAATCTGTGTATCTCCATCCAATTGTTTTTCTTTATTAAACACGTAAACGGAAGAGCGTCTGAGAGGCGTTTTTGCTTTTTACCTTACTAAATAGAGGCAAAGTCCTTCCCCTTCCGGGGGGACTCATGGGCCGAAATATTATCTTTTGATCCCGTTTGAATTGTGCCACGAATTACGCATATGATGTTTGTCAATCTTAAATAATAATTTCCATGTCAAAAAAGTCACAGTTTGTCGTAAAACTGTTGAAATATAAATGTATAACTTTTCCGAAATAAGGTCCCATGGAGCTCAACCGGAAGGGGAGGGACTTCGCCTCTCTATAGAGTGGCGAAATCACGCCCATCTACTCCATGGGACCTTATTTCGGAAAAATTATGTATTGAAGTCAATGAAGAGAGAAAACTTATCTTTCGATCCCGTTTGAATTGTGCCATGAATTACACATATGATGTTTTTCAATCTTAAAAAATCATTTCCATGTCAAAAAAGTCACAGTTTGTCGTAAAAATGTTGGAATATAAGACTATGAAAAATACTCAACTAGAAAGACTACAAATCCCAGAGTCGCGTAAGTGATGTCATAACTGATGTCACAATTGTTTTCCTCCACCAAATAAGAGATAGCTAAAATAAGATAACTTTAACAAGATGCCTGAGTGCTTAGTACCAGGTTATTATCATACCAGCAATGGGTCTTGCTCGTTCTTTCGCTTCCCGTCTGATGAAAGGACCAGGAGTGGCTGGATCAAGTTAGCTACCTAGCTAGTAGCAAGCACGTTAGCATTACAGTCTTAGCCTTGTCATTTGTATCAGCCTTAACATGAAGTAAAATGAAGTAACCCAAAATGTTAAATAGTAAGAGTAGTCATATTTCGTGAACCCTTTGAAGAGTACTGTCACACCGATGTGATCATTCTATAATACACCATTTAAGCCCGGGGGAGAAATGCTAACGCTAACGCCACATTAGCATCGGCGATCTTTTCTACTTCATGCTATCTGCACAAATGGTTGACATTAAACATTAAAAAGATCAGGCAGTTCAGAGAGAATCAAAGGAAGGCAGGCAGGCAGGCAACTTTGCATGACATTCTTCTGTTGCATATTTTTCACAGTCTTATATTTCAACAGTTTTACGAGAAACTGTGACTTTTTTGACATGGAAATTATTTGTTAAAATTGACAAACATCATATGTGTAATTCGTGGCACAATTCAAACGGGATTGAAAGATACGTTTTCTCTCTCCATAGAGTGGCGAAGTCCCTCCCCTTCCGGGGGAGCTCCATGGGACCTTTTTTTTTTGAGAAAAATTATGTATTGAAGTTAATGGAGAGAGAAAGATTATCTTTCGATCCCGTTTGAATTGTGCCACGAATTACACATATGATGTTTGTCAATTTAAAAGATAAGTTTTCAAGTCAAAAAAAAAAAATGGTTTCGTAAAACTGTGAAGTAACACATTTGTGTATTGAACTCTATTGACTTCAATACATAATTTTTCCCAAATAAGGTCCCATGGACCGGAAGTAGATGGGCGTGACTTCGCCACTCTATTAATATATATATATATATTGTTAAGGGAAATGTTTACATACTGTATGTCCTCAGTTATTGTATGTATAGAGAGATTGTGTCCATTCTGTACTATAGGGATGTAATACTGTTATTGTACCACTGTGAGGCACTGTAGTATTACGTGCTAAGTAATCACCTGATGCACCTGTTCACTGTCTATCTTTGTTCTCTTCTAAGTTAGCTCGGCCGAGTGAAGGAATCACCTGTGAAGCAGAGGAATAAAACATGCTCAAGGGCTAAACAGTTCATCGTCTCCGTCTCCACTATTTCTCTCCGACTGCAGCATAAGAAGAAGCTGCCATCCTAAACTTCAACATATATACACATATATATATACATATATATCATTTATACATATATATATATATTTTAACTGCATCACACATTATAGTAACATAATAATAATAATAATAATAATAACAATCTGGTTCAACCAAGCCCCCAGGAAGTGCGCCGGACTCAGATGAAAATATTCGTGGTGGCCGAACGGCGGTACTACACTTCCGTTTGGTCGTGGCACAATTCAAACGGGTTCGAAAGATAATCTTTCTCTCTCCATTGACTTCAATACATAATTTTTCCGAAATAAGGTCCCATGGAGGTTGACAATAGAGGTTTCTCAATACTCAAATTTCCCCTCCTCGACTCCTATCCTCGACTCCTCTCCTCGAGACTTGGTGCCGCCCACAGGAGATGCGAGCGGAGGACTGAGGAGGGGAACCGAGGAGAGAGGAGTGGAAGCAGCAGGCGGTTAGAGAAATGAGAACTCCTCTAATCTGAGCGGTCATTTTAAAGCAGGGGTGGGGAACCTCCGGCCCCCGGGCCGTATACGGCCCGCGAGACCATTTACTACGGCCCTCGAGGTAATTTATAAACACACGCAAAAAAGAAAAAAATTAAAGAAATCTAGACCGCAAAATAATTAAGTGGCCAAGGTCAGGGTCCTTGAACACAACACGAGCCTAACGTGTCATCACGTGGTAGGCCTATATGTCTCGTCTGACAGGGGAGCATGGCAGGGGAGCACCAGAACGTCACTTCGGCACTTCCAAAAATTGCAGTACCCATAAGGAGCCGTACACATGCCGCAGTTTCTGCGTGGCTGTGTCTTTAGTTGTAAACCCAGTGGCGATCTGTTCATCTGTCATACTGATCATACAGTCAATAACTTTGTTGTTATTAGCATCTGGTTAGCTAGCTATGCTAACGAATATAAGAAGCTTTTTCTCCAACCAGTGAGGTAAAGGCACATCTTTATATGATCATTATAGTTCTAAAAAACAAAAGAATAAAGTAAACAGGTATAAAATACTATATGACAGTAAATAAAAGTTGTTATTAATAAACAAGAATACAGTTTGAAAGGGGAGTGATTTGTAAAATATCCATAAAGAAAAATACATCTGCTTCCAGTTCTGTTTCATATGGATGTTGAGAGATGTATCCATAGATCTCCTAATGTTGCTCTCAAAGTGCACCAGATTGATGCTTTTAACTTCAACATTTAAAAAAAAAATCTTCCCGGGGAGGTGAGGACCCCCCAAGAGGAGGTTAGGTCCCCCCCCCCCCCACTATTAAATCACGTCAACATGGATAGGAAACGAAATACATTTGCACATATCTTGTGTCCAATATACTTTCTGTTTTGGTGGTCATGCCACAACCGTGCACGTGAATTCATGCACGAGTCATGGTAAAATATCTGGATTAAGAGTTTGCTTTTTCTTTGCACGGCATGAAAGAAAGGCGAAATGAATGGGCTGTGATTTTAGTATTTTTAAGCAGAGGTCAATAATTTGTACGGCCCTCGGAGGATGTTTAAAAAATTGAAATGGCCCTTGAGAGGAAAAAGGTTCCCCAACCCTGTTTTAAAGAGACGTCCATTAATGATGACAGGAGGCACAGAAGCACTCTGATGGACAGATGTGTTCATGACGACTTATATATATTTACTTTTAATTCATTGACAGTGCGGTATAATGAGACAATAACAGGCTACAGATGCGGACATATACACACACACACATATATTCATATAAATATATACAATTTCAGAATCAAACAAGTATGAGAGCACTCTCATAATAACGTAACAGTAACACAATCAGAGACTGATTGTTGCTCTCTGGTTGCTGAAATGGGGAATTGAAATTACGGGCCAAAAGTTGCACAAGTATTAAAAGTAAGCATAGGACACCAAACCAACTGAGACCTGTCTGTCCGCCGCATCTACGCACTGTACAACACACACACACTGTACCACACACACACCTACACACTGTACCACACACACCCGCTCCTAAAGCATAATCAGGCTACAGCCAGTGGCGTAGCGGAGGCCCCCGCACCCCCCGCAGTGCGTGGGAGCCCCGGACCTTAGGGGGCCCCGCCCCCACTGTAGGCTATCCTCTTAGATTTCGTAACGCGGGAACAGGGCGCAGAGGGCGGGGCCCCCCCCTCCCTGCTATGTTGCTAGGCACCCCGTCCCCGTCATGTGTACGCTGCCTGTAGTAGTACAACAGTGTATCATTATAATTATTTTCTGACCTGCGATAGGGCTAGCCGGCTGATAACTAATGTTCATTGGCAGGCTGGGCAGCGTTCAAAACAAAGCGGGAAGCATTGCTCATATAAATAACGTTCATGAGTTGCGTTGCCGGTAAACATGAAAAATGAAGCGCCACTACCCAAGCGGTGCTCAGAAAAGCAAAATGAGAGCGAAAGCCGAACAGGAGAGGGCTAAACTACCTAAAATAACGTCATTGTTCCGGCAGGCAGCAAAGGTAGACGTAGACTAACGTTACTGCAGATAGACCTTTTAGCAACCCCCGCGGCTATCGAAAGCCTAAAGTGCCACTATTCGCCCGTTTAAAACGCGCATTTTTTCTAATAAAACGCGTGTTTTTTCTAAAAAAACGCAGGTTTTACGCACGTTCTTGACGCGTAAAAAACGCGCGTTTTTTAATATGATAATGAGCCCCACCTTCTGTTTTGCATAGCCAGTACATTTAAAGTGTGTGCAACCAATCATTGAAGAGTTAAACCAGACTAAAGCAATCTGTTGATGAAAAGTTCCTGTAACCTACCCCATTGTGAGAGATAGATAGATAGAAAGAATAAAGAATAATCACAATAATTCAATCTAAATTAAACATGTACAGTAAATAATATAAAGTATAAACATATCTACAGTCACAATTTCATTATTGTTATTCATACTTTCTGTTATGTAGTTTATTAATGTTCCCGTGCTTTCCGTTTCCATCCAGTAATATAATCACAATGCTATTTTGAGGGTGTGTTCAAAACAATCTATGTAATGCAACTTGCTGTACGTACTGCTACACCTACTATTGGGGAATCTGATGTATGTTGTAATGTTTGTGCCGGAGCCACTTCATCCAAAACAGTACTCCGGTTAGAAAGATGACACCTGACGGGAAATACAGTCAATTAGTACACACTGTGAATAGGAGTGGGAAATATGAGTGTAATAAATGCTTTTTAGACAATAAGAAATATAAAGTTAACTCAACTAAAGTTGCTCAGTATTTTTGTATTGTCAATACTATTACTGCATGACTAATAGCTCACATCTGAAGGTTTAAAGAAAAGGCACCTTAAAATAAAGATTGGTCTTTCAATACATTAGCTGGTTGATTTTGTCTTTTCAATTGTTTATCTAAAATCAAGTAGCTATAACTGGTACTTATCGTTTGAAGATACAGTCTGGTTATAATGCTGTTTGAAGGAGGCACACAGGTAAGAGCACTAACTAGCTAATGTATCTTAGCTTGAATTAAATGTATTTAACGTAAAATAAAGTGACTGCAAATATATGTATCACAAACTCTATAAAAACTTATATTTCAGTCCACAAATACACAGAATAAAGAATACATTCAGGTCAATGTAGAAAAATAAGAAATACTTTAGTCCCCTCTCTCTTCCTCTCATCAGTAGAGGAAAAGTGTGTGTACAAGATAGATATTAATTTTACTCCACAATTTCCTACGGTATTATTAAATAAGTCTGCACAGCTGAGGGGACACCTGTAACTCATTTCATGTGATTTATTCATTAAAAACTGTATTTTCAGAGTTAATCAAATGACAGCCACATTGTTACCTAAAGTGTCTCAAACACATTTAAGGAGTGCAATGCAACTGAAAGGTACACTAATAAAAGTAAAACAGTCAATTTCTTCAGATCAATCTGTATATTTTAACTCCAGAGCATATTTATTTGAATGAAAAACAAGTTGTTCACACAACCAGCTCTGGCCTCTGAGGCAGCCATTACCTGATCTTAGACATGTTAATAAGTACCAGTTATTATTTGCAGTAATATGTGCCGCTTCCAAACATCAAACTCTTAGAAAGAACACGTGTCCTTATTATCTACTGCACACTTTTTTTAAAGCAACACTGACAATTTGCGCCTGTGAGACATGTAATCTCTGAAAATGATTAGACATGCATAACTTCTACGGTGAAAATCGGTCATACTGTAAGTGCAACTTCTGAAAGCAACACTTTTTCGCAAATGTTTTACAATGCATAATTATTATAAAACCTTGGTTTTAGAAACCTTACCATGTAACAATGGTAACTGTGAGTGAGTGCAACAAATTGTCTACTCTGCAATGAACAGCCGGGTTCTCAGTCTATTCACTTTTGGGCTCATCTTTTTCCCCTTAAGTTCCATCAGGACTTTTTCCACAACTTCAAAAGTGGATTGCAGTTATTTCGGATATCTTAAGTTCAGTGCGTATATGAACCCGAAGAGCATGGCAAAAGCTGTCGCAACCAAGGACAAGCCGCTGAGGACCTCTGTTCCTTCGATGAGAACCTTGACGTCTTTGGGTCGATGAAACTGATCCTCTTTCCCAATGACAAGATTGCCATTGTTGCCTGCTCCAGTTCTCCAGCCTCAGCGTCCTGCATATCATGCAAACAAAAGGGAAATGGATGAGGACCACATAGTGTAGTTCAACAGGCCTGAGGCGCAAAGGTTTCCCCAAGTTTGCAGCTACCTTTTAAAAATACAAGATTATAGTGGATAGATGAAAAAAGGAAAGTTCTCATTTCAGTCGACCCAAGAGGAAAGCTCAGGAGGTCATCACAAATGACTAGCTTTCTAACCAAGCAGTTATTTGCATGCAGTACAAATGTTATCTTTCTTTTATGAACAAACTTCTTGTGAGTGAGTGGGAGGTCTTACCTGGAATTCTTTGATGAGATGGTCAACAGGTTCACCCAGGTAGATCATTAGAGATTTGAGGATGCATTCTCTTCTGATGGCGATGTCCACAGTCTGAGTAAGAACAGTTTTATTTATTTATTTTTATATATATATATATATATTATAAATCAAATGCAAAAAAAAGGACGATTCAGCCACTGATCCCACAGATAAACTCATTCATAGATACCTCATCCAAAACCTGCAAGATCCCGGTGGTCTTCTGTTTCACAACTCCTCCCCTGCTCCTGATGACCTGCAGCAGTTTGGTGGAGTGTTTGTCCAACTGCGCCAATAACTTTGTCTCCAATGGAGTTGTTGTTATGAACTCAGCATTTACCTAGAAAATATAAGCAGCTTAGGAAACAAAAAACACTGAGAATTTATAATACACATATTTTTTATAAAGAGCCAACGGTTTGATTAAAAGTACTCCAAGTCAGCTTGTATGACAATGTAACATTTAAATTAATCCACATATTTATTGAAAACCACAACCAAATAAAGACACTAAGAGTAATAGATGTAAAGCTTATATTGTGATATTGATATTGTAAAAATAAAACGTCAACATATTTGCCTTGGCTGTCTATAGTTGTTAGTTAGTTGGGCCCTCATTTCTTCCCCACTACAGGCTTACATCCAAATAATGACCTCTTCCATGTGAAAAAGTGCAGGCCACCGCTCCAAGAGGCCTTCAATGCTTGGCCTCTGATGCACTATTTCTTGTCTTCGGTATCCAAACGCCTTCGCCATCTTTTCTTTTATTGATTGCCGGTTGTTTCTTTTCTGTTGCTCTGCCAAAAGGGAAATTGTCTCTTGCTCCATGCTTTCTGGAGTCTCACCAATCGGCAAGGATGGAAAATGGTTGGCCTCAGCTCGCCTGGCTCTCTTTAAATTCTTCGCAGGGTAGGACTCTTCTTGAGACTTGGTCTTCAACGAGTTCACAGCGAGCTCTGCAGATGATTTGAGCTTGGTGTCAGTCTAGATTGGTTCTTTGTGTACTCTGCATTTCCTCTCTGTAATTGACATTCTGTCTCATAGGAGAAGACCGGGATTGGAAACACTTTAGGCCACCGCTGTGTTCTTAATGATTCCGAGGAAGAGCCGCTAAGTAGTACTGTGTCATCTGTATTCACAGATCCAGAGGAGGAGTCTTCACTGTACAGTCCACTTGTAGGGAGCCTATTTAATGATATCTCAACTGGACCACAGTTGTAGAATCCGGTTCTAATTCGACAACTTTGATCACTGTTAAATCTTTAATCGCATGTGTAGATGTAAGATTAACAAATGTGTTCCCAAAATCAGTGTCTTTGTACTGTAGCCTTATGTAACCTTCTAATCCACATGAATTCTTGACCTCCTCAATGAGCTCTTCCATTGAGTTGGGAATCCCATTTCGAAGCTCCAGTCTGACGCTGTTGTGGTTGTTCAAGATGAGCAGCAATCCTCCGCAATGAAACATTTTCTCAATTTAATTCCATTTCCTGCCTTTCTACAAATATATTAGGGATTATAGTGTTAACAAATCCAAGAAAAATGTGTAGTTTGTATCCGGCCTGGAATTTCGTCATTTTAGGGGCAAGGCCACTTGGCCTTTTGAGTTGTCCATTTTTTAAGGGCACAAAGGCCAAAAGCCAGGGCACCAAGGCCATAAATTAAAACAATGATTTAACATACAATATGAAGTGACTACGATTGTATATGCATTTACAATACTTTTATATATATTTATTAAGCATTCAATGGACACCAAATTGCAATTAAACAAATTCTTTATTAAAACTACCAAGGATTCTTATAGCACAGACATGTTTGGCTCACTGTGAGACTGTGGTAGTGGGCCTACGTCAAGGTGCGTCCTTATTCTGAGTCACTTGAAGATGGAGATGATGAGTCAGGGAGATTTGGACTTTTGGGGTTCCTTTGACCATAGGGATGAATATTGGGACTGCTTTTGTTGATGCCAACTGCCCACCATCTTGCCACAGCTTCATCACTTTGATATTCAGCAGGAGCACAACCCTGGGATTTGATGAGGAGTAGATCTTCAATTGTTGAAGTGTGCAGGCTTAAACGCCAATCGCCCTGCATTCTCTTCATTACTGAGAACTGCCGTTCAACTTGAGAGGTAGAGACAGGAAAAACTAGGACTATTTTTATTAGGTGCAGCAGATTGGGGTACATTCTTCCCTTCGCCAACAAGAATCTGGACCATAATGGGAGGAAAGTTTCCCTACTATGGTGACGCACAATGTCGTATGTAGACAGTTCAGGCATGCCACAAGACATGTGAATGGGTATTTTGATCGCGTTTTGAAAATTGGGCGATATAAACGAGCAGCAAACTTTGAACTTCCGTCTGCGATCGCCGGTAGTCAAATAAGTCTGCACAGAGGTCTTTGACAGCTAACAACACAGCGCTAACTGCTTAGCACTAGATAATAATAAAAAAAGAACACAACTGCAACATAACTCAGGGTTCTTACACCTTTTCCAAAGTCAAATTCAAGCACTTTTCAAGCATTTTCAAGGTGCATTTTCAAGCTTTTCAAGCAGCGTACAGCTGTTGTAAATTACATATTTATATGCACATATTTATACTCAAATTATTATTTCCCTACCTCACATTAAATCCGATGTTCTTTATGCTATAAACAACCAAATGTGTGTTTCGTAATAGCATTCTACATAAGGATGACAAATTAAAGATAAGAAAACAAAGTTTAATATTGTAAAATGAGTGACCCATATCATATATAGTAGACTGGGCATCCCATATAACCTGGCTGAGCCAATACAAAACAATCAGCCAACTAACTTTTCAATAAATTCTTCATTAACATTTTTAACATTTTTGAGGTCCTTTTTGGGTGGCAGTAAACATACGGCTCTCCAAGGTTAGGACAAAACCATTGAAACACAAAGCTGATATAAAAAAAAGCGTGTGCAGAGATCCTCTTTCTGTGTAAGAGTTTTGGAGGTTTCCAGGGAATTTTTTGCAGAATATGAAACTTTTATTGCCAAAATCTCCCGATAAATACATGTTTGAAGCTTGTGAAGGGAAGATGACAGCTCTCCCTCACACTAATGCTTTTACGTAGCGATGCTCCCCCCTCCCTCCCGCTGACATTATGAATGTATGGCGTATAGCAGGGGTCGGCAACCTTTTTGATATGAAGTGCCATTTAAAAAATGTTATCAGCGTGCCAACGATCGATAATTATCAACGGGGGGGGGGGGGGGGGTTGAGGAGCTTGACGCTCGTCAACTATCAGCTGGAGGGCGGGGGAGCCTCGCTGCGGGGAAGCAGTGTGTGGACCTGTCAGCGCAACTTACATGATGCCGAATTTAACAAACACATTTAAATAGTTGGTTTAAACGGCATAATAATAAGGACGATCGTCCGTTCTGTGATTCTCCAGAACATACAAGTTATGATATTAGGGTCATGCAGAGTGAGATGAGATCGCTGTCCCTTTAAGAGAGAGAGAGAGGGGTGCGGCTTGTGCATGTGTGTTTGTGAATGGTAGAGCGACAGTGAGGGAACGTGTATATGTTTCTGGAAGTGAAACGCGAAAGCAGAAAAACAGAGGTCTGTGATGTATTTTGTGAAACAGAAGAACAGCTAAATAAATGCAACGTCCTCCCAAGAAGAGCTCGCCTCTCTCCAGTCATTGAAGCTAAAGTGGGTTATTGAACCTGAAGCTTGTTGCTTCTGCCCTCCTCGACTACGGTCTGGGAGCCGACAGGAAAGTTCAACACACAGATGGCCAGTCCGCCCCTTTGTAGCATATTATTTCGATGAGAGATGAGCAGATCGCCACTGGGCTTTCAACTAAATACACAGCCACGCAAAAACTGCGGCATTTGTACAGCTCCTTATGGTTACTGCAATTAGTGAAGTGCTTTCCTCCTTGGTGAAACGATCAGCACTGCACCACGGAGGAAAGCGGCAGAAAGTCAACTGGAGATAAAGAGAGCGGGGCTGCGTTGCGTGCATGGCTTCCTTCTGCAGGTAATGGGGAGACGCGCTCTGGCGGCGGTCTCGCGTTCAGGATCCGAAAATTAATTTAAATATTTTGCACACTTATTCCACTTATTCCTAGTGTGCCACTGGTTATGCCAATGCTGGCACGCGTGCCAGGGGTTGCCGACCCCTGGCGTATAGTAATCATAGATAACACGGCAGGGTCCGTTACAGTTTGTTTTCATCTGATTTCAAATAAACAAAGTCTTGACTTTCAGAATATTAAACTTGTTTCGGCAAATTCAGATGATAAATACAACTTTGAAGCTTGTAACGGCATAATTACAAGCGGAGAACGGAGTAACTTTACGTCAAAGCAGGCATAACAACAGCCGGTGTTTCTCGTGAGTGTTTTCCCCGGGAAACTAACACAATACACACAAACGCAAAAATACACAAACACACACTCGCGAGCTTCCCCCAGACCATTAATACAAACTAAAATATGTTTTCTCCGTTAGAAAGCTAGGAATATCCTCTTTCCAACAGTGTATAACTCAAAATGTGTGTTCGGGTCAATGTGACTGATTTCGATGGAGCAAGTTTAGACACGAAAAATACTACCAGTAGAAATACATTGCTTTTATGTGCTTCATCCTCTGAAAACCACAGGATGGCGACTGTCGCACATACTGACATAGGTACGCTCCTTTTTATTATTGTCACCTGCATAAGCAATAATCCACATCGAGTTCGCTAACGTTACTAGCTTAAACAAACGTAACATGCAACGTTAGCCTAATCCAAAATGCTCTACTACGGCTTACCTTTCATATTGCTCGTCAGCGCAGACTCTCCCATCGCGAATAATTGAAATTCTTTGTGGCAAACTGTGCAGAAGGTGAATCGTTGGGTTGATCCTCGTTTTAGCCACAGCTTGTATTTCTTTTCGGATAGCCAACGCTCGTTAAAACAGCAACCTCCTGGCATACTGTCATTCTCTCATTAGAATGCCCAGGTCACACAAATAAAACACTTGCAGGTCGCGCGCATAGCGCGGGAAGGCCGGAGCGGAGCTGTTTTATGTAGAAGCGAAGCAACTAAGCGCGCTCCGACTTCTTTATTTTCTTTTAATCTAAAAAGCGAACTATTCAGTCAGACAGCAATTTATTGTAAAAGTAAAGCATTTACAATTTCAAGCACTTTATCTCAAATCCAAGCACCATTCCCAAAATTCAAGCACTTTTCAAGTCATGAAAACACCTCGTAAAAATTCAAGCATTTTCAAGGATTTCAAGCACCCGTACGAGCCCTGATAACTTATCCAAGTAGTAACAAAAACACTTCAAAATATTATAATTATGCATTACCATACGAGCAAGAAATAGTAATGTTATCCATAAAATTACACTTAAAGCTGGACAAATGAAAAACTTAACGGCAAACAGGATCATCACAAAACCTTACCTCACCTCAGCCTTTTCTTGAGCGGAGAATCAGCTAGCTTGGTCCTAGACCGTCCTACGCACACGGACGCGTGAGGGGGTGGGCGGAGATAGGTCATAGACTGATGTCAACTGTCATCATAGACCGTTCGAGCGGTGCATTCCAGGCTCAAATCAAGCGCACCGCTGATTTTTTGATTTCTGATCAAAATATGCTGGTGTTGAAGCCGTGTCAGAAAAGAGGCAGACTGCTAAACCACAAAACTTAGTCAGAGAGGGCATCAAGGCCACTGTGGCCTTATGGCAGATATCATTTTTAAGGGCACAAGGCCAAAGTGGGAGGGCATGGCCCTCGTGGCCCTCGTGAAATTCCTGCCCTGACTGTGTATATAATGAGTGTGCACACTTATCTAGTATCCTATCCATGTATACCTGTTTTATTTGTGATGACCTCACATCCTCTAGGGGGGCTACTAGTATATATTTCAATCATCAAAAATCCATTAGAATATGCTCACAAGCAATAACACATATTTGATCAACTCCTCTCTCCTATCTTTATCTTACCTAGTCTGCCTTCTTTCTTTTTATTGATGCATATTTTACTAATCACTCCCCTTTCAAACTGTGTTTTTTATTTTGTACTGACCTATTGCACACAGTGGAATGATTTATTAACTCATTTTATATACAACTAATATTACATATATGGAAATAGTTGTTTACCAAGATGACCAAACCGTTTGAGACCCACTGAGATAACGTAGACTAAAGATTCCAATCTAATAGTCCTTTACCTCCCTGAGCTGACCTTATCTCTCTCTCAGTCCCACAGGAGAGAGCTCTCCCTCTCCTTATTGTTGAAACAGCTTCTAATCTCCGTTAGCTCCGAGCTAGCACCAAATACTAACAACGTCTCTCTTTCTATCTCTCACACGCTCCTCCTCCTCCTCCTCCTCCAGAGGGAGAGAGAATTTTATTTTGAGTTCGGCATTGTTATTTGTGCTTGAGAAACATTCAAAGTTCAAGTTCAACACTTGAACTTTATTTTAACAAACTTAGTAGTAATTATTGTCCTATATTTTTTTTCAGATTTCACAGCTGCCTGGGCCTAGCAGCAACAAGAACCTCCATTTGTCCCTGCCCCCAGGTCAAGATCTACTGTGGCTCAAGGGCCTTCACCAGAGCCATCACCACCAAGGACCAGAGGACCATCATCACTACAGTGGCCTCCATCTCCATCTGCCACAAGATTAAGATACACCTCGGTACAAAGGCCTCCATCACAGCCATCACGATCAACTCATCCAGCAAAGAAGTCTCGCCTAGCAGACATACCTCCCACACGGGCACCAGCATCAACCTGGGACAATCACACCTACCTCCCTCCGACACAGCCACCAGCAGCCCATGCACCATCACCTACACAGACCCCCTGTCCTGGAAGACAGACAAAGACCATGACACTGCTCCCCCTGTCTTTACATTTATAATGAATAGTTGGTTGAAAAAGTTCTGATATTGTAAATATTGAGATTTTACAGTTTCTTATGTTAGCATAAATTGTTGGTTGAAAAAAAAAGTTCTAATGCTCAATTATTATTTATAGTATTTGTACACATCACATGAACCTTGGTATGGAATATGAAGTCATGAATCAGTCCTGATGTAACTTTTCTGTGGTGAAAGCAGAGGGATGGAACTATTTTACACATGAATAACATTTAATTTCATCTATATAGGCCTATAGTGTAATTCATATAATTATTTCACTACTTTTGTAAAACCAAATCTAAAACGCCCAAAAAAATAGACGAGATGAGTAAATGTGTTTTCACAAGAGTTTTTAGGTTTTCCAAAAATCGGATTTCTCATTTTCAGCTAAGTATCTCATAAAACAGTGCTCTAAGGTGAGTGACTTGCATCTCTAGCAAGACCAGAGTGTCCTGAATATTTCGATAAGTAACATATGGGGTGCCATGTTATAAGAAGTACATTTAAAAGGTGAGTTAACGAGACGTCTACATATTGAGAAAATATCCTTATACTCCAGAGGATTAAGGAAAAGCATAAGGCAATTGTATTTTTTATACATATATTATATATATTAATATATATTCAAAGGAAAATTAATACTTGGTCCCCTGAATCTGGAATAATATACAATTTACAGCAAAGTCTACAAATTTCAGGAACTTTTCATCTACAGATTGCTTTGGTCTGGCTTTACTCTTCACTGATTGGTTACAGACACTTTAAACGTAGTGGCTATGGAAATCAGAAGGAGGGGCTCATTATCATATTAAAAAACGCGCGTTTTACGCGCTAAAAACGCGCGAATGGTGGCACTTTAGGCTTTCCATAAGCGGGGGAGAGAGAGCGCGTGCAGCGGTCTGCTTGCGCACGGAGCAGGAGTTTTATGAGAGAAAATATATTTCTGTGCGCTCAATCGCATTTTCTATGCTCAACATGTTTCATTGCGTGCTCAGGATAGAGGCACAAATATAACGCCATAGAGGAGGGGAGTCGAGGAGGGGAAATTTGAGTATTGAGAAACCTCTAGTGTCTCCTCGGTTAGAGCTCCTCCAGAGAGCCTCCTCGATGCTCGATGTTCAGTCCTCGAAGTGCATTTAGAGAAATGAGATGTCCTTCAAAATGGCGCGCTGAAATTCATTTCCGGGTCACTACCGGAGGACCGAGGGGTCGAGGGTGTTAGCAGATTTAGACTTATACCTTTTGTCTCCTGCAGCAGTAAGGTGAATAATCTCAGCAGTTCAAGTTTAGCCATTCATCACGGCGTTATTTATTATAAGAACACATCTCAAGAGACTTGAGGACAGAGAGAGAAGAGGCGTGACTTCCAATGGTCTTATACCCCTGGTAGTGACATCACAATCATGTGGTACAGCACTAACCAATGAACACAGTAGTCGCAGCTACTTACATAAACAATATATGGTACACAGTAATACATGGAGTCATACACTATACACGTTATATATCTCAACACTCCAACTTATGACTTATGTGCTTACTGTTTACCTTTTCATATCTAATTAACAAAACAAAAACATGGTACAAATGATTTTAAATGTGGTATTTTTCTACACATTTTACACACCAAACATGTTCCCTTAAAATTTCTTCAGCTTCAGTTTGGATATAGGCTTGGTCATCACATCTGCAACCATTTCGTCTGTAGGACAATAAACCAGTGTCATGTTTTCCTGCCTTATGGTGGACCTTATGAAGCGGTACTTAATATCTACGTGTTTACACCTTTGTCTACACACAGGATTTTTAGCAAGGGCTATTGTCCCCTGATTGTCCTCGTTTATAACTGTTTTCTTATACACGTATGCATCTATCCCTTCCAGTAGCTGCTCCTAGTTAATACACTCCTGTATTGTTAGAGCTAGAGCCATATACTAAGCTTCACATGTGGAAAGCGCTACTGTAGGCTGTTTCTTGGATTTCCAAGAGACTAGTGAGCTGTCCTTACCCATGCTCACAAAATACCCTTGTCATACTGCGTCTATCTGTTTTATCTGCAGCCCAATCAGCGTCACTATAAGCCTGTAGGCCTAGTTTCTCGCTGCTTTTTACATCCATCTGGTGCAAAATCAAATCTTCTTGGGCTGCCTTCTGCATTAATACGCGTACACTTGTCAGGTTGGCTGTAGGTGAGAACGTCTCCCCGTAATCTATCCCCGCCCTCTGACTGTATCCTTTCGCTACGAACCTAGCTTTGTACTTGTCGTGTCCGTCAACGTCTCCCTTAACTGAATAGACCCATTTACCTCCCACTGTTTTCCTGCCCTCTGGCAATTTTGTTAGGGTAAAAGTCTGATTGTCTTCTAGAGACTTAATTTCTTCATCCATCGCTTTTCCCCAGTTTTCTGACTCAGTCGATGTCATGGCCTCTTTAAAGGTCAGAGGCACACCGCAAACTGCTCTGTAACAATAATCTATACTAGTGAGTGTTTTATCCTCTTCATCACTATCTTCCTGAGTATAATCTCCCAAGTACTCTGGGGGTTTGCGCTCCCTACTGGGATATCTCCCACTGTCTGAGGCATGTGACACCACCCTAGGGTGCTGTTCGCCATCATCCTCTGGTGCTGACTGTGGAGCGTTAGTTTGTACATCTTTGCTCAGTACACTAGGCTGTGGGGCCTTTACTCCCTCTTCACAGTCTTCCTCTGAATCCTGTTCTAACCACTGTGTCTGAGTCTCGCTATCACAAATTGTGCTGGTGATAAACTTTCCTAGTCTGTGCTTCTGCACCTTCTCTTTGTCGGGGTAGTAAACTAGATAGGCGGGGCTTCCCTTGTCATGCCCTACAAAACGTCCTTTCTCATACCTAGTATCTAATTTTCCCCTGTCCTGCTGGTACGCATAACACACTGCTCCAAACTTATGCATCCTAGCTAAGTTACACTTTTTCCCTGTCAATGCTGAATATGGCGTAGTGCCAGTGTGCTTATTAAAACACCGGTTTCTGGTATGTGCTGCTTCCTGAATGGCATAGTGCCACAGGTTTTTAGGCAGATCACTGTCAATAAGCATACATCTGGCCATTTCAAAAAGAGTGCGCCCTTCTCTTTCAGCTGTCCCGTTTTGATGTGGGGAATAAGGACAAGACGTCTCATGTCTGATCTTGTTCTTTCTCAATGGTGTCTGAAACTCCTTACTAGTGAACTCAGTCCCGTTATCTGATCTAATGCATTTCACAGTCCCATAGGGAGCTACATCTGCCTGATACTTCTCAGTGGCTTGAACTGCGTCACTCTTTGCTTTCAGTAAATAAACAAACATTGCCCCTGTACACACATCTGTAAATGAGTGCAGGGCCGGCCCAACCCATTAAGCGACATAAGCGGTCGCTTAGGGCCCCGCAGCCACTGAGGGGCCCCCTAGCAAAAAAAAAATTTTTTTTTTCATTTAATTTTTTTTTTAATCTCAGTACACCGTTGCTCTACTCTAAAGTCGCATCTAAAACGCGATCTGATCTAGCTGTGTATATTTTGTTATTTTTGATTGTTATATTCAATGCAGTGTTCGAAATGGGGGGGAGCCAAGGGGGAGCTTGGCTCCCCCGAAGAGGGAGGGAGCTCCCCTGAAGGCCGACTTTGAGATAAATAGGGGGAGCTGCATATTTGTGTCACACAGATTAGAAATGTTGAGTTTCTGTAAATAAAAGTTCTTGAAATAAATAATAGTCATTGTTCATTACAGTTTCTGAATATTTGTTTTATATTTGTGAATATTTCTGGGTGTTGCCATCTGTAAGTGGCGGCGCTGCATTCTTTACGCTACTTACGTTGCTATGGTTACGGCGGCGATGCTGGCGGCGTATTTGAAATGTTCATAAAAAATATGGCGAAACGAAATCAGCCAAGCCTCGCAGCTTTTGGATTCACAAGCAAAGAAGCGAAGGATTCTAAAAATGACAACGTGAACGGAACAACTTTTAGCTAGCCGGCTGTAAGCGGCGTTAGGGTCGCGTTTGACAGCTCCACACCGAGGGAGAGGCTTGCCGATGCGGAGCCTGAAGAGGCTTCAACAACGGCCACAGCCGCCGGCGCCACCTGCACTAGCAAACCTGACGAGGCCCATGACCTGCCTTTTAACTGGACACAGAAAAGATGGAGTGAGTGGAATGAAAGCTATCCATGGCTTTTCATTCCACTCACTCCATCTTTTCTGATGAATGTGGATATGAGATTTGCAAAGAGGCAAAAAGTATATTGATCTCTCTGCCGCTCGCAGAAAAATCCACCGGAGTGCACCTTTCACAAGAAAGGATTCAGGGAAAAGTCAGCAGTGATTAAAAGAATAACCTGCGGAAAAAGATTTATAATCACCATAAGGGCCAGGCAAACGAAAAAGCGATCGAGATTTCGGAGAGGAGAAAAAAAGATGTCCTACCAAACAAGCTATTGGCGATCAATGTTGACCTAATGCAGGAAACATATAGATCTTTCAGGTCTGCCTATATGATTAGCAATAAAATAAATAAATAGGGCTCCCCCGAAAGCAAATGGGTAATTCGAACACTGATTCAATCTCATTAGCTACAGGCATTTGAAGCTTGTAAAGGGAGGATGACGGCTCTCACTCGCCACTCTGCTGTTCCGCAGCGCCGCTTCCCCTCCCTCCGCTGAAATGATGAATGTAAGGTGTATAGTAATCATAGATAACACGGCAGGGTCCGTTACAGTTTGTTTTCATCGGATTTCACATAAACAAAGTATTGGCTTTCAGAATATTAAACTTGTTTCGGCAAATTCAGATGATAAATACAACTTTGAAGCTTGTAACGGCATAATTAAAAGCGGAGAACGGAGTAACTTGACGTCACAGCAGGCATAACAACAGCCGGTGTTTCTCGAGTGTTTTCCCACAATACACACACACACACACACACACACACACACACACACACACACACACACACACACACACACACACACACACACACACACACACACACACACACACACACACACACACACACACACACACACACACACACACACACACACACACACACACACACACACACACACACACACACACACACACACACACACACACACACTCGCGGGCTTCCCCCAGACGAGTAATCCAAACGAAAATATCTTCCCTCCATACTATTTTGATAATTTGCTCCGCTAATAATCAATCAGATCGATCCAGAGAAGAGGAAACTTTGAAGGCCTTTTTCTCAAAATGATGACTCTGTAACAGTCATTATATAATGTGACATATTTTGCTTAATATTTGGAGTACAAAAACAATCGTCGTGGCGTAGGTGTTACTCTCATCTATCTCAGATAGAAGATATGATTGGAGACGACCAGCCAATCAGAATTGACCTTCTCGAGTTCTCCGATTGGTTGGTTTTGTGGCACATTTGTAACGCTGTGACAACTTGAGCGAGCAGGCAGGCAAAGCTGAGCGCTCAACTGTGGTGCCTTTAGTTTGCATGATGTCTGGCAAAAAAAGGACATACGCCTCTGGTGATCAAAAACGAAAAAATAGAAAACTTAATGAAGAAAAAAGGCAAGACAATAAAGGTATGTAACTTCATATTATGGCTCTGTCTCCTGTCCTGTGTCCCACTAACAATAGTTGGATAACTTGGATTTGGGAGTATTCTAACTTACTTACTACTACTACTTACTTTCTAGCTAACGTTACAGCTAGCTAACTAGCCAAGTTATCATTATTATCTCAGCCTTTCTGTAGAATAATGCGATGCTATTAACGTTACTGATTAATTTACTTTAGAAAAGTTTAGCTCAGGCAGCAAGTCACACTCGTAGCTAATGTTAGCTAGGTATATGTGCTTGTTTCATATTTTGACCAAGTAAACCAATTTCCCCTGGGATTAATAAAGTACTATCTATCTATCTATCTATCTATCTATCTATCTATCTATCTATCGAACTATCCAAACATCATTGTGTGGGTTCTAAGTTCATGTAAATGCAAGTATTCATTGGCTTTTCATTGGAGTTTGATGATACCTGTTTTTAAGGACTGATTCTGGATCAGCACTTTGGAGCTATCTCAAAAGCAGCGCCATAGTGGTGAAAAGACAGCTGATCTAGAGACAGTCCTATAGTCATATATTAAACAATGATATACTTCTTTATTCCATAGCAGTTCCATCAACTTCCATCACTGAAGAAACCACCTCTGACAATGCTGGTAAGTTTAGGCCTACATCAAAGAGACCTTAACTTTGTTTGTCAAGAAAAGCAAAGCACTATATGTCCAATCAATCATGGTATTGTTATTATTATTATTATTATTATTATGAATATTATTATTACTATTGTGTTCAATCATTCAACTGTGTTGTTCATTGCCAGGAACATCAACTTGTAAACATGTCAAGTAACAAAAACTTATTTTTTAAAATTAATTTCCCTATAGGTATTTCTGTACCCATTGAAGTTGAGAGCAGTACCATTACGCCTACTACACCTACCTCTGTAACTTCTACTCCTTTTCTCTCTGGTTCACCAATGGATCCAACTGGGTGGACATCAGTACTTAACGATCACGTACGTACAGATCTGGTGATTAGGGGGCCAGTACAGGTGGACAGAGATTTTGTATTCCCGAAAACACCAAACAACAGAAGCTTTCATTATCATTACATGTTTAGAACACTTGTAAATGGTGAGAAAGTTAAGCGAAGCTGGTTAATATACTCCAAGAACAATGATTCAGTCTACTGCTTTTGCTGCAAGTTGTTTTCCAAGAAATCATTAAAGCTCATAACAGAGGGACAACAGGACTGGGTGAATATTGGCGCATTACTGAAGCTACACGACAACAGCCCAGATCATGTGAAAAGTGTGTTGACTTGGAAGGAACTAGAGCTCCGTCTTAGAAAAGGGAAGACAATAGACAAAACAGAGTTGTACCTCCTGGAAGCAGAGAAGAAGAGGTGGCGGATTCAGCCAAAGGATCAATAGATGCTACTTGCTTCTTTGGTAATGTTCAGAAGCTGTACACCTTGTTTTCAGGTTCTCCCCAGAGGTGGACCATCCTGAAAAAACATGTGGACATCACTCTCAAGTCCTGGAGTGAGACGCGGTGGGAGAGCAGAGTGAATAGCATCGAGCAATTGCGCTACCAAACGGATAAGGTCAGGGAGGCTTTGCTAGAGGTGAGGGAAAACGCAATGATCTCATGGTCAGAATTGAGGCCCAATCCCTGGCAGAAGAAATTGGATCATTTAGATTCCAAATCTGCACTGTTGTCTGGTATGATATTCTGTCAAAGATCAATACAGTTAGCAAGCTCCTTCAGTCTGTCAACATGCAGCTGGATGTTGCGGTCAGTCTCTTAGACAAAACCAAAGCATCGCTGGTAACCTACAGGGCCACTGGGTTCACAGATGCTCAGGCCACAGCAAAAGAGCTCTGTGGAAATATGAATGTTGAGGCAGTGCTGAAAGAAAAGAGGCTGCGGAGCAAAAAGAGGCATTTTGCCTACGAGGCAGCTGACGAGGCAGTGGCTGATGCCATGACGAGACTGGAAACAGGATTCTTTAATGTTGTGGTGGACTGTGGCATCCAGTCTTTGGAGGACAGATTCAAGTCTCTGGGGGAAGTAAGAGACAAGTTTGGAGTGCTTCACAACTTCCATAATCTGGATGATGAGTCACTTACAGACCAATGTGCCCTGCTGGGAAAAACATTGACCTGTGGCGAAGAGGCAGACGTTGACTGGAGAGAGCTAGCCATGGAGATGCAAAGCCTTCCAGAGCTTCCCAAAGAAGATATGACCACATTGGAGATGCTCACCTTCTTAAATGAAAACGAGCTGTGTGAGATCTATCCAAATCTTGGACACACACACACACACACACACACACACACACACACACACACACACACACACACACACACACACACACACACACACACACACACACACACACACACACACACACACACACACACACACACACACACACACACACACACACACACACACACACACACACACACACACACACACACACACACACAGTACGTAGCTACAGCTGTGCCGCTGGCTGTCAGCCAGTGCCCGCGAATTCCTGGCCCGCAAATGTGCGTGTCTAGCTATGTACTGAGTGTGTGCAGCGCCATTTATCTATTATATGGCTCTGAGTGTGTGTATTTCACGGGTTGAGTGATGTACAATGACAATGGCATCCCGTGGAGGAATTCTGAAATGTTTTACCGTTACATCACAAAAACGCACAGAGGAACCAGACCCTGGAGCCCCGGCCTCTTTATTTACTTACTCCCCTTCATCCCCTATGGCAGGGGTTCCCAACCTTTTTCACCCAGGGCCCCCCCAAATCACTCCTGTTGGAATTTGCGACCCCCCAAAACTTTGAAACTTTAATTATCGCTGTTGCCGATCTGTCCCCCTGCCCGATCTGTACTGTGCATGTGCGAGACTGTCTGCCATACTGGACAACTCCGTACGGCAACCCAACTAGGACACTTGACACCGTGGCGTTTGGCAAAGCACAAAAAGAAAATGGATTTAACTTCTGTTTGGCAGTTATCATACTGAATAAATATTTACTGTGAATGTATGCAAAAATGTATGGCATATAGCTGTCTAACAGAAGTTAAATCTATGTCTCACTTATTCTGACAATGTACTTAACCCCAAATAAAAGAACCCAATAAAAAGAGTTGTTAAATAATAGTGAAGTCACGTTGTCATAACAATAACTCATCTCTCTCGTTTTTTTTGTGTTCTTTTTCTGCTTTGCCAAACGCCACTGCGTGAAGTGTCCTATTACAGTTGCCGTATATGTAGTTGTCCAGTATGGCGGACCATCTCGCACATGCGCAGTACAGATCGGGCAGGGGGGCAATCGGGTAGTGACAGCCGTGCCGGGTAACAGCGGTTACCCCCCCCCCCCCCACACACACACACACGGACACACACGGACACACACACACACACACACACACACACACGGCAACAGCGGTAATTAAAGTTTAAAAGTCTCAAAAATGCTACAACTACTGTCACAAACTGGATGAATGTGAAGTATTTCATTAAAGGAGGATGAAAGCGTAATTAAGGAGCACTATTGGAGTGACTTTGTTGGTTATTGGACTCAGGATTAATGAATTTGGATGCCCGCTGTATCAAGAAATTAAAGGACGGCGCAAGTGGAAACAATTCACAAAGGGATTCAACTGTTTAAAACACATGCTCAAAGTAAGCCGGATTTTGGCGATGTGTTTATGTGGATTAAAAAATCGTAAATAATCTACAAAATGGAGGAGACCGATCTGATCGGAGCAAATGTGACAAATAATCCAACTGAAACCGACACTTTACGCGCAGAAAAAACATTTATATTAAAGAAAAAATGATACATTTCTGTCTTTGTATGCTTTTATTAGCTACTAACTTGCAAATGTATGCATCATATTTATTTCAAATGTCGAAGAACAGGACACTTCAAAAGAATATACTATGTCTAATAAATAAATGGTAATATAGTTGCATAGGCCTGTATAAAACAAAAATGAAAAACTGGCATATTAAGCAGGTAAATCAAATGCTTGTCTGCCATGGAACAGGTAGCAGAGAGAAGACGAGGTTCAAGTAGGTTCATTAATGTGAACCTTGGGTTTGCACGCCCGCAGCCAGGGATGGAATGTCCGGTGTAATGTGAGTGACAGCCAGTCTAAAGTCGTTGTGAACGTCCAGTGTGTTACGTGCTTTTGTTTTGATGGCAACAAGTGCGCTGAAGGCTGTTTCTGATAGATATGTCGTACTGAATGGGAGTATAATCCTGGTCGTGGCATGCAGTGTGATCTTTGGAGCAAGGCTTGGTCCTTTGAGAATCCAAAACTTTTTTAATCCTTTTTCCTGGAAGTATTTCTTTGACAGCGAGTCAGCTTGGATGTCGGTGAGCTCATCTTCGCAATCCAGGTATTCCACATCCTCAACTTTGGCAATAAAGGGATCTAAAACCCACAATTCCTTGGAGACATACTCGTCTATGTCAGCGAACCGTGATTGCATTTCCGTTTGCAGTGCGTTCATATGGCGGATGAACTCGCGACGTACAGACACAGGCACCGTTTCAGGATTGTTTTGGGATTGTTTCAGCAGTAGTGGAAACTGTTGCAGCTCCCCCCTCTCCATTTTCCCGACCCTGTACTCCAGTTTGCGCACAAATGCATCATTGGAGAATGTTGGACTCCACGCCTTGCAGACGCTTGTTTGTTTCATTGTAGAGACTGAAGATGTCGGCCAGGTATGCTGTTTTAATCCAGAATGACTCAGTCACTTGCTCTGACAGTGCGCGGTTACGAGTTTGTAGAAACTCTTCAATTTTTTCCTTCAGTTCTACAAAGCGTGCCAGCACTCGGCCGTGTGAGAGCCAGTGCACCTCGGTGTGCAGGAGGAGGGTTTGGTGCGCTTCGTCCTTGCACAAGTCTGCGAATAGACGCTTGTTGGTGGGGCGACCTTTGATGAAATTGACTATTTTAATAACAGTTGAGAGTGTTTCGCTGAGGTCTTCTGACAGTTTCTTGCTGGCCAGGGCCTGGCGATGTATCACACAGTGAAATATTGTGCAGTGTGGGGCCTTTTCTTTCAAGCGACTGTTAAATCCCTTGTTTTTCCCCATCATTGAGGCAGCTCCGTCTGTGCAACAGGCAACTAAATTCTCATAGGAAAGCTTGTGGGATGAGAGGTAAGAATCCACTGCAGTAAAAATGTCCTCACCCCGGGTGGTATTGGTAAGGTTGACTGACATAAGAATGTCCTGCTTCAAATCTTCCCCATCGATATATTGCACATAAACGATCAGCACAGCCTCGTCTGCTACAGTTGTGGTTTCATCAAGTTGTATGGCAAATGGCCCCTTTCCAAGCTTTTCGAGCAGCTGCAGCTCGCAGTTACTTGCCATCTTCTCAATTCTTTCTTTCACCGTATTGTTTGACAGTGGTACAGTTTTTAGCTTCTCCGCGACCTGCGGGCCGCACAGTTTCTCAGCCATCTTAATGCAAGCTGGCTTAATGAGCTGCTCGCCAATGTTGTGCGGTTTCTTTGCCTTTGCTATTAAAAGTGCACATTCAAAAGAGGCCTCGCTGCCAGCCCTAACAAACGCTGTTCTAATATCCATTGGCTTCTTTGCCTTTGCAAGGTGTTGTTTCTTTATGAAAAAGTCCCGATCACGCCCGACTGTTTCTGGGTGCATGGTCTGTTGGTGTCTCTTCATTTTGCTGGGTTTCATGCTTTCGTTGGCTAGCTTCTCTCTGCATATCACACACTCTGGGCGGGTTTTGTCCGTTCCCTCCATGAAACCGAAGTTAAGATAGCTCTCTAGGTAGGTCCTCATTTTCTTTTTGATTGCAGATGAGCTGTCATCTCCTTTACGTTTTTCAGACATTTTTAGACAAAAATATTCACCTTATGAAGTCGGTCGCTAGCTAGCAAGCGCAGCAAACTGTTATTATTATGAAAGCTGACACAGTAACGTCAATGTTGGCGCCAATCGGAGGAGTATCAGATGAATTTTTTGAATTTTTATTTTAGTTAATCAATTAATTTCTATATTTTATTGTAATGTAGACAAGGCTTTTAGCACCAATCATGTATTGCGTTACAATATGTAAAAAAAATGATATGTAAAAAAAAAATGATATGTACTTTTTAAAAAATGTTTTATTCTAAATATGATATTAGGCCTCAAATCATCTGAGGTCTGGCGCCCCCCTTGCGATCTTTGGCGACCCCCCGAGGGGGTCGCGACCCCCAAGTTGGGAACCACTGCCCTATGGGATGTAATAACAAGACTGAGATGAGAACCCTCCATCGTATTTAGTCCTTAGCAATATGCTGCGCCTCTCCCCATGTAGGGGTGGGTACCGAGCCCCGGTATTAAACGGTCCCCGGGCCGGAATTATTAAAGACAGTGCTAACGTTAAGCTCCGAAGTTATCTGACTTTTTATCGGTACTGGAGACATTTAAAAAATATATATCCAGTGTTTCCCCTATGTTTTCAGCAGCGGCGCTGCGCCGCTGCTGAAATATGCGCGCCGCTGCTAGGGGGCAGCAGATAAAAAAAAATTTTTTTTAAATGTTGTTACATTTAGATTAAGTAAATTAATACTTTGATAAAAGCCTACAGTTAAGAATGAATTACATCTAGCTAACTTAGCTAGTTTGTAAGGGATAATGTGCAGCGACGCGGTCATTATGGGGAAAAGAACACCCGACAGGCTGATCAGGAGCCCGACGCGAAGCGGAGGGATCTAGATCTGCATGAAGGGTGTTCTTTTCCCCATAATGACCAAGTCGCTGCACATTATCCCGCTTATTACATGGCCACATTCTCAACAAAGTAACGATATGACTCCCAATATTAATTGAAATGCTTTTATAGATTTAGAAAATGTTTTTATTGATTTAAAAAATAGTACGCTATTATTTATTTAAAATGACATGCATCCGCTAAGAAAAATAGTCCTTTGTTACTGTTTGAACTAACGTAGCAACGGCAGGAACTGCTTCGATAGCGTTTTTGAGGAGCTTTCTGATTACAGATTTGAAAACATCGCTGCTTGCTTTAAAAGTAGCACAATTCATTATGTCAAAGCTTGGAAAGTATCTAGATATCCCTGCCCTAATGCCAAAGTAACTGGCAACTGAATATGTGTCGCCGTTTGATGTCTATGTCTGGACCGTTGCGTAAAAAGGAGGGTTTCTGCCCCGTTAATTCTCCGCTGTTTTTCTTGTCCCAGTTTGAAAAGCAAACTGCATGCAGTTTGCTTTTCGGCCATACTGTATACAGTTAAATCGACCGAAGTTCTTTGTAAGCGTCCTTAACAACGGTCAATAAGTCCTTGACAGCGGTCTGTCTGTTCTGGATTAACAACGTGTCACGTGTTCTGAATTGACCAATCAGAATAGAGTATTCAACTAAGCCATGTAATAAAGCTAGTTAACACCCAGTGTAATAGATTGTTCATCACATCTTATGTTATTTTCAGATGAGTTTAAAAGGCTGGCTTGTCAGCAAACGAAAGAGAAGTGATGATCGTGGTGATGAGGAGGAGGTTAGTTGGGTGAAGTTAGGGAGGTGGGTCTCTGTTGTCTGGCAGCAATGTTTTGAAAGGGGAGCAAATGGATACACACTTTTTGGGAAATCGTTTTTAAGTAGTTGTTTAAATTTACAATTGTATTGACTGATATCTCGTACTAGACAGGACATGCGATGAGAGTAGGCCAGAGCAGAGGAGGTGAAGGAGCAGGTCAGGATAGAAGAGAGGAGCAAGGTGCAGCTGCTGCTGCTGTCAGAGGGTCAGAGGTAGGAGGATCAGAAAGAGCAAGGCACCGGCAATCAGGATTTGATCCAGGGTGGATGGAGGACCCGAGGTTCAAACCTTGGCTGTACAACATAGCTAACCATGGTGAGAATCTAATATATGGAGCAGTTAGGGGCTTGATCTCTCAGATGTTTTAACGATCATACAGTAGCCAAAACCTCTTAAAGAAAATAAATATATATCAAAGATCTTGTCCCGACAGGAATGTTCTGCCGCTTGTGCCGCCAACACAAGCAAGCACCGAAGCGGGGGGTGTCTACACGGCCATTTATTGAGGTTGGGTGCATGCTTTTCCGAAGCGACTACCTTGATAAGCATGCTGCCACTCGGCACCATCAAGAGAGTGTGAAGGCACACGCCGCACTGATTCAAGGTAAAATTCACTAATACTGTAGGCCTACTGTATCTTATTTTTAGCTTATTATTCACAAAACTCTCTGGTTTAGTTTATTTTTTTCAGTTTATTTATTTTAAAGAAAAGAATGCACATTAATCAACATATCAGGTTTTACATCAATGTAAATGTGACAGATTTAGCTAGTAGACCTAAGCTAGTTTTCATCTGCAGTCCCTCAGCAGGTCAACATAGTACAAACAACACAGTAGGCTATAATACATTACAATTTTTATTTTTGTTTACCTTTCAACAGGGTCCTCAGTGCTGGTCGCCTTTGACCCAGTTATCACCCTTGAACACGAAGCGGTGATTGGTGGTTTTAAGTGCCTCTACCACCTCACGAAAAAAGAACATGCTCACCATACGAACTATGCTGACCTTTTGGAGCTCGCAGAACTACTTGGCTGCCAGTATTTTGAGAAGTTAAAGGTAAGTTAATGCTTTCTTTAATCAACTTCATCACAAAAAAAGTGTGCAATATTTAATCTTAAGTGCATTTGTTTTCTTTAAGATCGGGAGGACCAACTACACATCTCACCGAATCATCGATGAGATGTTAGAAATCCTGGGCACTGTCGTTGAAGAGCCTATCTTGGCAAACATCAGTGCTTCTGTGGCAATTGGGCTTGAGGTGGACGAGACCACAGATGTGTCTGTGAAGAAGCAGCTCGATGTTCACGTTAGGTATAATTTTATTCCAAGAATGACAACAATTAAGACTTAAAATAATTTTGATTGACGTGTCTTTATTATGTTTGATATAGTCTTGCATAGCCAGACCTATCTCCACACTTCGTTTACACTGTGCCAGCGCTGAAGAAAAGTCTGGCTGGACTCATTACCACTCGGGGACAGGGGGGCTCCGGGGGAAACGCTCTATTTCTTTAAACCAATCACAGTTGGTTGGCGGTTGCTAGCTTGTTGTTCTTTCACGTAGTCTGGATTGAATCTGATCGGGGCAACAACATATTCCACCGCCACCTATTGGGTAGTAATAATAAACAAATAAGGCTTATCCCAAAGACCTACATCTGTTGAGTCAGTCTGACTGTTTAATATGTTCATCAGATACATGGACAAAAATGGGCTGCTTTACAGCCAATTTCTGGACCTGGTGACAGTCAGCGATGGCAGAGCTGACACCATAGTCAAGGCAATAAGAACGATCCTTACAAAAAAGAACATTCCCACCCAGAGGATTTATGGCCTGGGGACAGATGGAGCAGCTGTTATGACTGGTATGAACTACCAACAAAAACAAGGTTGATATTCACTGCAGCTTAAAAACTAAAACATGACATAAAACATGTTTGTCCTGAAACAGGGAGAGTGAATGGAGTGGCCAAGCAGCTACAGGACACCTTCCCATGGATGGTGTCGGTTGCATGTGCCGCACACCGCCTCGCCCTGTGCTGCAAGGACGCCTCATCAGGAGTGGCTTACATGAACTCTTTCAGGGACCTTCTACAGCAGCTACAACTGTACTTCAGGAACAGTGCGGATCGCACAGCTGTACTCCAGGCTGCAGCAGAGTGCTTGGGCCTGGATAACTTGAAAGTGAAGGTAATTTAAAAGGGAAAAAACATCTTCCATATTTGGAGGCACCTGATATGACTTAATATGCTTTCATCTTGTGGCTCTAAATATTTTTAGGAAGTGAAGGACACACGCTGGCTTTCGCAAGCCATGGCTGTTTCCAACCTACAGCGGAACCTGACCGCTGTCCTGGCAGCCTTGGCTGAGGAGACGGAGCATAAGAAATGCCCAACAGCCAAGGGGTTGTATGGCTTTCTGGCCACCTACCGCTTTGTGGCATCGGTCTACCTGCAAGCAGATGTGCTGCCACATATCAGCAGGCTGTCAAGGCTGTTCCAGAAGGAAAATGTCAACTTCCTTGCTCTGAAAGTGCAGGTATACTTTCCAATGTTTTATTTTTGACACCACTGTCCATACACTGCTCATACTAACCAGATATCTGCTGCTGCTGCATTTACACCTACTCTGTCTTTGTTATTAGGTCCCTGTGACAATGGCCTGCCTCCGAGCAATTAAAGATGCTGGAGACCATCAGCCACCAGGGTCTTTCCTTTCAAAGCTCCACGCAGACCTGGACAACCCTGCGGGACTTGGGGCTTACAGTATTGTCCATGAGGAGGAGAGGAACAAGAGGGGGACAAGAAAGGGACTGACCAGGGAAGAGCTCTGGGCCCGGTTCAGGAGCCAGGTATGTTTGTTTTGGATTTAGCATTTAGCAGATGCTTCTACTCACCAGAACTCACAAGTGTATCTCCTTTCTAAACAAGCGACTAAGAGCATAATCTAGAGCTAAAGTCAAAGTGCAATCGTAGCAAACAATAATACAAAAGGTGCTTAAGAGGGAGGATCCTGTTAATACTAGATGCCTATTAAGTGGTTTGAATATGGACACAAGTTTCAGTTTAATAATCTGTTGCTGTTATGGTTAGGTGATGGATCCATATTTCGATGGCCTGCTGGAGAGCCTGGAGAGGAGGTTCCAGAATCTGGACCTTTTAGGGGCCTTCCATGCGCTGAGCCCTCAGGCAGCAACTGGAGATGAGGCCAATGTGCAGCTCCTTGCCGGCAAATTTCTACAGGCTGACTGTAATGAGGTGCTGCAGGAATGGTCCTCTTTTAAACAGCAGCTGATAGTTGGGCCATTCAAGGTATCATAATGAATTACAGTAACATTCCTTTTCAGGAGTTCTATAGCCTGGATTGATGTTCATGTTGTGTTTCAGGACTTGGATCAGCAGCAGGTGATGCAGGAACTGGCATCAGAGGTGGGTGAATGGGGGCTGCTTTACCCATCTCTGAGCAAGCTGGCTGCCATTGGCCTGACCATCCCAGTTTCCAGTGTAAACTGTGAGAGATTTCTCAACATTGAACCGGGTAGGATACTTGAACAAGTGATATCATTATTTGACTTTATTCAAATCTCAACCCCATGGGCTCCACATCCACTCGTCTGTTGATTATTATGTTTGTATTAACAGGTGAAGACTGACTTGAGAAATCGCTTGCAGGGGGAACACCTTGCCACCTGTATGCGATTGAGCATCAATGGCCCCCCAACCAGAGACTTTCCCTTTAGGAGAGCCTTAGAGCTATTCTTTAAGACCCCCAGAAAAATAAAGTGCTCTCAGGCAGGATGCCAACTGTGCCATCATCACTAAATGGAGTGATTCATTTTATGTATAGAGCATAAAAAAAACATCATTTTATGTATAGAGTATAAAGAAAACATATATGGATCAAGAAACAAGGCAGGACAAATGATATATGAGAGAAAAACTAAGGAAGTAAACCCCTTGGCAGAACCCAAGATATTCAAGTCACTGGGGCAGTGGAACGAAGTGGAGACATTTGGCACATTCATTACTAGGTGCCATGCTCTTTTGACACCTGATATTAAACTAAAAAATTGTCTGATGAAAGTGATGTAAATGAACAACAAAAATAAAATAAGTTACATATGTGTTATTGGCTATGGTAGTTTATTGGTATGTTCAATTATTTGATTATTAAAATGTAAAACGATCTTTTTCATATGGGTGTTTAGAGTTAGATCTAGTCTCTAGTCATTGTGTGCTCAAAGTGCACCAGATTGAAGCATTTTATATTAAAATGTAAAAACAAATCTTCCCGGGGGGGCATACCCCCGGACCCCCCTAGAGGATGTGATGTCCAACCACCAATTGTGTTCATACAATACTGAATACATTTGAAGCCTTTAATGATGTATGTGTCTTTCTAGTGCTGGCAGACAAATAGAAACATAATGGCGGGAAGCACTTCGCACGCGCACACACTTAAAATGTCCATGCGCGCCGCGCTCACATTTTGCTGGGCCCGCGTGCCTTAGCACCGCTGCTAAGACTCCATCCTAGGGGAAACACTGATATCATATGTATTATTGCTACATAAACATTATATGGCAGTTTTAGTTTCGCCAACTCCGTTTCTAATATGCAATAAGACTACAACATGCGTCTATGATGTATTTTCGAGCTTTCTAATCCAGACGAGATCTCTCTCCCGTCTGTGTGCGAGGGGGCGGGGCAGTTTGTGAAGGTCTCCTGACTGTGTTACAGACTGTCATCCTGGTTAGTGGTTACTCTGGGTTCTGTCTTCAGGACAGAGTGTTGGATTTTTTTGTTAATTGGATGGGACTTGCTTGGATTCAATATTAGAGTAATTTTCTCGTTTGTGTGTTTGTTTAAATATATTTGGCCTTTGTTTATGTGATTGACTGATTTACTCAAATAAAAAGGTTGATGAATTATCATCTAATGCAGGGGGGGGGGGGGACCTCTGGCCCCCGGGCCGTATACGGCCCGCGAGACCATTTGCTACGGCCCTCGAGGCAATTTATAAACACACGCAAAAAAGAAAAAAATTAAAGAGATCTAGACCGCAAAAAAATTAAACAGGCAAGTGCCTGTTTTTCCTGGCCAAGGTCAGGGTCCTTGAACACAACACGAGCCTAACGTGTCGTCACGTGGTATATGTCTCGTCTGACAGGGGAGCATGGCAGGGGAGCACCAGAACGTCGCTTCGGCACTTCCAAAAAGTGCAGTGCCCATAAGGAGCCGTAGACATGCCGCAGTTTCTGCGTGGCTGTGTCTTCAGTTGTAAGCCCAGTGGCGATCTGTTCATCTGTCATACTGATCATACAGTCAATAACTTTGTTGTTATTAGCATCTGGTTAGCTAGCTATGCTAACGAATATAAGAAGCTTTTTCTCCAACCAGTGAGGTAAAGGCACATCTTTATATGATCATTATAGTTCTAAAAAACAAGAGAATAAAGTAAACAGGTATAAAATACTATATGACAGTGAATAAAAGTTGTTATTAATAAACAAGAATACAGTTTGAAAGGAGAGTTATTTGTAAAATATCTATAAAGAAAAATACATCTGCTTCCAGTTCTGTTTCATATGGATGTTGAGAGATGTATCCATAGATCTCCTAATGTTGCTCTCAAAGTGCACCAGATTGATGCTTTTAACGTCAACATTTAAAAAAAAAATCTTCCCGGGGAGGTGAGGGCCCCCCTAGAGGAGGTTAGGTCTCCCCCCCACTTAAATCATGTCAACATGGATAGGAAACGAAATACATTTGCACATATCTTGTGTCCAATATCTTTCTGTTTTGGTGGTCATGCCACAACCGTGCACGTGAATGCATGCACGAGTCATGGTGAGATATCTGGATTCAGAGGTTGCTTTTTCTTTGCACGGCATGAAAGAAAGGCGAAATGAATGGGCTGTGATTTTAGTATTTTTAAGCAGAGGTCAATAATTTGTACGGCCCTCGGAGGATGTTTAAAACATTGAAATGGCCCTTGAGAGGAAAAAGGTTCCCCACCCCTGATCTAATGATTTGTATGATGTTTTATTTATGTTAAAGCTCACTTTGAATGATTCTAGCTAATGATAATGTAGAAAAACTCATATTTTAAATTTCGGGACGGTCCACATTAATTTCGGGACGGGTTAGATTGTATTTCGGGATGGTCCCGGGAGGATAGTGAAAAAAGTTAGTCGAGAGCCCTGCTTCCAGTGACAGTGGCGTCCGCAGAGAGATGCTTCTCGAAGCTCAAACTGATAAAAACATACTTGAGGTCCTCCATGGCCCAGGATCGCCTGAGTGGAATGGCAATAATCAGCATAAACCACCAGATTGGCAGCCAGATCTCCTATGATCAGGTCATCAATGACTTTGCCTCCAGGAAAGCAAGAAGAGAACAATTCTGACTGTACGTACGAGAGGAACATTTGCATTTGTTTTTTTACATTTCATTTCATTGTTAAGCAGTTTGTTTTGCACATATTATTTAATCCTTTAAAAGGTATTTTTGGATCTATTTATATATTCTATTTAGTGTTTTTTATTAAAAATATCTATCTTTGAACAGTGATGGTCACTTTGTCTGTCTTTTTATTCTGTACTGTCAGTTCATCAGTGCTATCTGATATGACTACTTTATTCAAGTTTATGTTCATTTGTCAGAGTACTTTTGATCCCCTAAAATGGGGGATCAAATGTAATATTGGACAAATTAACATACACTTCAACAAAGTAGTCATATTTAATACTTGGTCACAGTATGCACTTTAACCTCATAGTCCTTGTTTCATTTCAAATCTAATGTGCTGGAGTACAGACTCAGAGCCACAACAACAAAACATATGTCACTGAGGACTGAGGAGTTTCTATATTTATGTTCACTGATTTTATATAGTCATTAGTTATAGCCTAGGTAGTTATTTGTAGTCAATTTAAAGACTGTGCTGCTCTTCTCAGGTCCCACTTTAGTGTTTACATGCTTATTTGTACAATATGTGTGCTCATACTAACATCATAAGACAAAAGTTGGTTCCGTGTTGTGTGTAGTGAGAACGCGCTAGAGTGAGGGGGGCCCCCAAACAAAATCTTACTTAGGGCCCCCAAAAGTCTAGGGCCGGCCCTGAATGAGTGCATATACTTGAAGCCATTTATGGACTCGTTATTAACTGGACCAGCTAGATCAGTGTTCACCAACTGCAGTGGTGTGTTTGCTTTATCGGTCGGATCTCGGTTTCTCGTTTGGGTAAACTTTCCCTCTATGCATACTGTACAATCTTTATCAGGCTTGCGCTTTGTACCCTTAATATGCACACCTACAGTTACATCCTGCAGCTTTAAAACATCCTCGTAATTACAGTGATCCATAATCTCATGCCACGTTTGGATATCATGGCTGACATGACACTTATCTTCGACATCACACTCTGTTTGCAAATAGTACATTTTCTTACATACATAAATGTCAAACCTGGTACCATCCGGTAACATCAGAGCATCTTTACCTTCGTCGAAGAACACCTTGGCTCCGTTAGCTGTAGCAGACTTCACGGAAAAAAGTTATTGGGGGTACGATGGGATGTATAGTGCGTTCTTCAGAGTCACTTTACACCGTCGTCCCTGACTGTCTATCAGACACATCTCTGCTTCTCCTCTGCCGTGCACCACCCCGAAGGTGCGCCTCCCGTCTGCCAATTCCATGCTGTGTCTCTCCGGCTTGAAGGTGCTGTCAAAAATCTTGAATTTCTTCTTATCGTTGATGATGTGAGACGACGCTCCTGTGTCCACGATCAATCATTTTCTGTGGGTCTGCTGTCTCTGTAGGCTGGTCCCTTCAGCTTGCACTTTGAGGGTGTAGTCATCTCCTCTCGCAGCTTCTCCAGTACCACCTGGCATGCTCGCGCACCGAGCGGCATCACCGCGGTCCTTCATTGTGCACGCTTATTCTGTGTGCCCCTTGCTTTTACAAAAGCTACACCAGACTTTCTTTCTGCAGTCATCTTTTCGATGGCCTTTCTCTCCGCATCGCCAACATGCGCCGACGTGTTCTCCGTCGCCATTGGGGATGAATCGTTTGGCGGGCTTTTTCTTTGTTGCTGCTTGGACCCTCAGCACCCTCTCGCTCGTCTCGTCTGAGGCTGGGGCTGAATCTTCTGAGGCCTCGAAGTTCCTCAACTTCGCCTTGAACTGTCCCAACGTTACTTCACTGTCACCATGTGTCACCATTAGATTGAACCAGACACCGCATCAAGAGGCGCATTCACACCCAGAGCTGCCAACATTGTGTTATAGAAAGTAGTAGCATGCCGAGCGGAGGAAGGCAATTTTTTTTCCGGCGGGGGGTCCGAGGTCCGCCGAAGCCCCCAGAATGCCCCCTTATTTCATTTTTACTTTACTTATTTCTATTTATCTTTTGTATTCAACTATTTCTATTTTACTGTAAATTGTATGTGTATATATAGTTCCCTATTCCTTTTCCTATCACCCTGCTGCTATAACATGTGCAATTCCCTCACAGGATTAATAAAAGTGTTAGCATTTATTGCAATAGTAGCTACAGAACATGTACTGTGCTGTGTAAACTGTACTGTATCACATAGTGTTTCAGACACACAAACTTTTCAACTTTCAAACTTAAACGGTGCGCTCCCAGAGCACGTACCGGCAGTGATCTAGAGCAGCGGTTTTCAACCAGTGGTACGGGGACAAACTGTCTCGCTCTCGTAATGTCTGTCTGTCTTGCTCTCGTTCTGTCTCTCGTACCACTCTCGGTTCCACTTTTACTTTTGCGCGCTACCTGTCTCACTCTTTTCCGACCTCCAGCTTTTCCTGCTGGAACCCGCCGCTTAAAGGTGGGGGTCCGCGGACCGGCCATAGAGCCCATAGAGTTAAAGGCGGTGGCCGTTAGCTTTAAAAATCCATAGATTAGCCGCACCGTTATATAAGCCGCAGCGTCGAAAAATGGGAAAAAAGGCGCGGCTTATAGTCCGAAAAGTACGGGTATGTTTTAATATACTCTATTGACTTCACATATTTTTCACATAGGCCTATCTGACTCTGAAAGCCAGCTACGAACCTCACCGCACGGCACTGGTCTACATGAATAGAATTCTTCATCAACAGCGGGAGCCAAAACAGCATAGCATCCTGGTAACAGTAGTGAGGGCATTACAAAAAAGAAGTACAGCCGATCCTATTGGCTCTTTGCCAACGCAAGGGACGAATCATAAAACGGCTTATATGTGAGCTTTAGTGCTGGTTGGATGTCAACACATGCACGAGGCTGCCAGCTCACCGATTCATTTTTCGATTTGTTAGGTAATGCGTAGGATATTCAAGTCAAGCGTAGCGGCGTAATTAGGGCCTGGAAATCGTATCTGCTACGCCAAAATCGTGTATGTTGGCAGCTCTGCACACCGCATCAAGAGGCGCATTCACACCGCAGTACTTTTCCCACAAAGGTTCATGAGAACTTAGTTCATCAGAACTCTTTAGTTCTGATGAACTAAGTACAGATCGCGTTCACAACGGAATAAGTCCCTGGGGGTGGATTAGGCAAATGAAGCCGCTGACGTCACTTCTTCGGGTTTACTGTTAGGCCGCAAATAACTTCACGGCATATACTGCCGCCCAAAATCCCCGGCCGGAAGTCCCCGGTTGTTGGGGACTGGCTTCAGTAGAAGCTGCTGGGACTCCCAGCAGCTTCTACTGAAGCCTTCCGAGTAAATCGCCAGAACGCCGACACCTCCTCATCTCCACCGCTCCCATGTTTTATTTTGTGTTGCCATAAGTTAGTCTCTCTGTGTTTCTGCGCTGGGCTAATGCTAATAAAATGGTGGCTTCACAACATTTTTTTTTAGTTTTACGGGGCGTGGTTTGGAATCCGCCCAGCCAATCAGAAATATAGCTCTTTTCTCACAAGAGAGCCGCATGAGAGTCCCTGCTCTCATGACGGGAAAGGGGGTAAAAAGGTTCTCATGAACGAATTTTAGTTCCGGCTCTTTTTGGTGTGAACGCGACATTTCGGAAGTATATCGGAACTAAAGTGGGAAAAGTACTCCGGTGTTAACGCGGTTAAGGCCTCCAGGGAGTCTCGGCTCATCCTGAAGTCCTTCAGCAGGCACCATATCTGAAGCTCCAGCACCGGGACACTGCTGTTCAAACTTTTGTATGAGTGTGGTTGTTGAACCTGCAGGAAGAATAAAATGTACAGGTCAATACCTTTATCCATCAAACTAAACTGCACATACATATTCTGTCATAACAAATTAATCCATTGCTGTATTCCAATGAAAAAAGCCAGCTATTTTACAACTATTTAAAACTATTGTAATCGAACACTCAAATACCTCAAGATGAAGCAGGATGGCTTTGCGCATTCTCGCATTCCAGTGCTGGGATCGGCGTCTCTCCTGATTCCTGTTTTTGCCACTGCCGTAAGGCTCATGCTACAGCGGGTTTCATGACTCAATTTGTTTCATGTGGTCACTGAATATGTTTTTCGTTGTTGAGATTTAAATCACAAGTGTGCCTGGACCTTATATAGCCTGTCAGGTCTCTCATGATTCGTTAATTACTTGGATTAGAAATTCGTTGCAGGTGTTTTGTGAAAGAGGTGTGAGTTGATGATTTATCATGTCATTTAGCCTACTAGTTTAAAAAGGTTAACATAGCCTATAGTATAGTGTATAGACAGTCATTGTTTTTTTTGTGTTTGTATGTGTGCATGTGTGAATATATGAAACATACATAAATCTCATGTAGCCTATATGTCTCCCTTTATGTGTAGGGTACTTTTTATAATAATGTTTTAGTGCTGCCCAATGCCGAAGAGATGCTAGTATGTGTCGAAAATACTCATACATTTGTGTCATACTTGTTGCAAATGGAATTAAAAGTAAATATGTGGGGGAACAATGTTCAGCTGATCTAACAGAGATTACAAAAATACAGCGCTCTAACAAAACACTCACAGCTGATGCAGCTGTTGACACGTCATAATTAACGGACGTCGCTTTAATATGACCGCGCAGAGGAGAGGAGTTCTCATTTCTCTAACCGCCTGCTGCTTCCCCTCCTCTCTCCTCGGTTCCCCTCCTCGGCTCCTCGGCTCGCATCTCCTGTGGGCGGGACTAAGTATCGAGGATAGGAGTCGAGGAGGGGAGTTGGAGAAATGAGAAAGGGCCAGAGGAGTCGAGGAGGGGAAATTTGAGTGTTCAGAAACCTCTAGTGTCTCCTCGGTTAGAGCTCCTCCAGAGAGCCTCCTCGATGCTCGATGCTCGGTCCTCGAAGTGCATTTATTGAAATGAGATGTCCTTCAAAATGGCGTGCTGAAATTCATTTCCGGTTCAATACCGGAGGACCGAGGAGTCGAGTTTGGGAAATTTGAGTATTGAGAAATCTCTAATGCAGGGGTCTCCAACCTTTTTTAGGATGAGAGCTACTTTCAAAAAATAAAACAAGTCGTGAGCTACTTTTACTCCTCTTTTTTTGTTTTTTGCAGTGTATATATTTAGCACATTTTAACATTATTATATGCTTACCTTTAACCTTTGTGTGCTGTTTGGGTCTGTGGGACCCGTTTTCAGTGTTTACTAAAAGAAAATGTATGCAATTTAATTATTTTAACCTGCTTTATTTGGGGGCATGCACCCCTGGGAAGATTTTTGTTTTTTAAAGTTGAAGTTAAATGCATCAATCTTTGAGCACAACATGAATTTATGGATACAGCTCTCAAAGCTCATATGAAAGGGAGCTGTATACTTTTCAATAATCCAAACATCTTTAGAACACACAGGGAGGCGTGTGGCGCAGTGGAGTAGTGCGTTGGTGTTCGGATCAGGGGAGCACAGGTTAAAACCCCGCTGCAGTCAGCATGTGGTTGTGTCCCCGGGCCAGACACTTCACCCCAAATTGCTCCTGTGGGGATTGTCCACAGTATTGAGTATGTAAGTCGCTTTGGATAAAAACATATAACAAGTAACATGTAAAGAATATGATCACAACCAATAACAAATCATTTAAACTTGTTTATTTTTATCTTATGTAAGTTAGCATTCTTTATTTCTTTATGCATATTTTACTAATCACATAATTTTAAACTTTTTTTTTTTACTGTCTTATAGTACACATTGGAATGATTTCTTACTTTATTTTGTACATCTATATTAAATAGATAAATGTGTGCTCTCTCTAGCTCTCTCTCTCCCTCTGTCTCGCTCACTCACAGAGGCTGTGTGCCCCTTTGGGCGATGACGGCTTGCGGTAAAAAAAAAGAATAAACATATTTGTAAAGTGGGGGGACACAAACGGGATTTTGAAGAGTGGGGGGGACATGTCCCCCCTGTCCCCAGTGGAAATTACGCCATGCGTGTGTGTGCGTCAAGTGCAATAAATATATATGCAAGTTGCAACACACACAGAGTAAAACTCTGCCCCTCATGTGCTCTATAGGCTGGCATGACTAGGCTGTGTTCAATGGGGCTGATGTGTTGTGTAGATTCTGCCAGAAGGAAAATCACGGTTAAACTCCTTATGAAGCGGTGAGCTGCCGCTCCACATTGCTTTTCTTCCCGACTGCAACGCTGGGCCCGCAAATCAAGCAAGAACGTGATTGGTCGATATTCATTGTGGGGGTGGGGGTGGGGGTGGGGGGAGGAGGGGTGTTAGATAGATATAAAGTTGTAGTAAGTAGATGGAACTCGCTATGATTGAGGTTTCGTTTATGCATAGGGTAGATTCTTTTAATTACATTTCTTTTTTTGTTGTGTGTATTTTTTATATGTTGGATTTGCTTGGCGAGCTACTTATTGAGAGCTTGCGAGCTACCGGTAGCTCGCGATCGACGTGTTGGAGACCCCTGCTCTAATGATTTCAGTGTGTGGCAACATTGCCCCCTGGTGTCTGGTCGCAGAATGAGCCTTCTCCTGATTGGTTTACCGGTTGTCAGGACTGTTTACAGGAAACATGGCTTCCCGGTCTGTTGGAGAGCTTCAAGAGATGGAAGGTGAGTACATTTATAAAAAATACAGCCGTATTATGATCGTATAACCTGGATGAACATACATTCATTAAGACAAAGGTACCGGTTTTTATAGGAGCAAATCGGGAGATTTTTTATTTATTGTTAATAAATACACCTTCATCATTGGCTGGCTAGCTAACATGCTAACAACAATCCTCGTTAGCTGACGTTGTTACCCACACTGTCCAGCTAGTCATTATCTAATTATAGTTGCATAGCTGCTTTGCCATGCCTTATGGTCCACTGAAACGGGATGTTATGTTTAACGCAGATTATCTGCCTAAACATTGTTAACAATGTTGGCTGGTAAAACTGCCTATTGTGCTCCATCAGCTACCCAGCTAGCTAACCTGGTTAGCAGTGTTACCCCTGTGTGTTAACTTGAGTAAGCTAACTTCGACTTGTGAGTTCGTTTCTTAACTTGTAAGATTGAAAATACAACTAGGATCAAATCCACAGCAGTAGTTATTATCCAATGGTGTTAATACGTGATAAGTGTCCTCGTGGTCTGGCACGCATGTTTGCATTGTTACAGAGACTTGATCTGGTTTAAAAGCATGTTCTTCTACAGTCAGAGAATGGCTTGATGTTTTTACATAGCTTCCCTCGAGTCCTCAGTGGGCGAGTTGGAGCTGGGCCTTGTCTTGGCATTACATTACACGTGCGTCAGCTAAATGTGTCACTGATAAAACAACTTTGCATCTGTATGGGGTAATCGAGCTATGTGTCTCCTTGTCTGCTGACCGCAGTGGACAGAAAGGGCGAGTCTGAAGAGTCTGGTGATGATGAGACCAAGAGGAAGAGTATCAATGGCAACGTGGACCCCAATCAGCCTGCAACCACAGGTAAAGCATCACACATCCAGCAAAGGAGACACAAGTCAGCTTTAAACTAATGCAATCAATTATGTGACACAGAGTATTCATCAGTCTATCTGATGACAGCATTACATAACTATAATAATTCTTCTCAAGCAGACTTGTGTGACTATATCGTGCTTGATGTAATGGTCACAGGGTTAGTAAAAAGTCTTGAAAGATTTGGAAAACACTTAATATCAACCGTTATATTTCCGAGGTTTGCATTATGCTTGAATTTGATATTTGAATTTCAACATAATGTAGTGTTTGATTTATACAATCACCGATGTCAACAAAAAGAATCTGAAAATATGTATTGTCTTCTGTGGATTTAAAGGAATTTGGAATACGGTACTTTGTTTCCCAAGTTGAATCTATAGTAACACTTTCTTTGTAATGAGTATGGATTTTTGGTTTACAGTATGTGAAAGTGCTTGAATTTGACTCTTTAAAACCCTGTGCTCATAGGAGTTAATGTGCTTTATTCTTGCTCTCAATAAAGGTAAAGAAGAGTCTCCTGTTGACATGGACACCATAACCTTGGACCCAGAGGAAGAGGTTAGAAGAGGGTCTAGAAACAATGCTACTGTTTTTCTAGATTTTATTTGTAGAGCTTGAGTGAAAACACTACTATTACTACTTTTTACACAACAGTATGTCATGTCACCCTAATCTGTCTGCTTTCTTTCTAGGATGTTGATCTTGTTCATTGTCGTATTGGGAATATTGAAGGTTTGGAGGTCCTACAGAAGTGTAAAGTAAGTTACTAGTATTTATTGCCACTGTGTGAGTTGAAGTATTGGTAGCAGCATTGTATGCAGATCTGGAGTAATTAATTCAATGTTCCTTTCTATATAAACCAGACAGGATTTTGTTCTAACCACATGTTTTTCTTTATTTTTTAATCATTTGATGGATTTGTATTAAATACAGTTATTTAATGTGTCTGTTAATGGCTTTCTTTCCTTCTATCTCTTTCTACAGACACTCTCCTTAAGACAGAATCTTATTAAAAAGATAGAAAACCTCGACAGTTTGAGGTCTCTGCGGGAACTAGATCTCTACGACAATCAGATCCGCAAACTGGAGAACCTGCAAAACCTTACAGAGATTGAGTAAGTCTGAAGTAAACTACGTCTATTTTTCATGCTTATAATAGAGATTTGATCCAGAATGGCAAATCATAATCTTTACACACATTTTTACCTAATGGACATTTCCTGAGTTGCATTTTTGTGCATCTGACATTGAATAACACTCATCTCAGGTGCATATTATTTCTAATGTTCATACTTCTTTGACTGTCCACAGTCAGCTTGACGTCTCCTTCAATATGTTGAGGAAGGTGGAGGGTTTAGAGCAGCTAACTCAGCTGAAGAAACTTTTTCTGCTTCACAACAAAATTGGCAGCATTGCCAACCTGGACCACCTCACAGGCCTGGACATGCTGGAGCTGGGCTCCAATCGCATCCGGGTAAGACTGTTGGGCAGTGACATGTAAAATCGATATTACTCACATAAAAACGCAAATTGCTTACATACTTTTCAAATAAGGATGTTGCATTTATTTGTGTCACTTTAATGTGGTTGTGTTTCTCTTTCATTGTGTGTCTTTACAGATCTTAGAGAACCTGGATACACTTTCATCACTGCAGAGTTTGTTTCTTGGCACCAACAAAATAGCTACCCTTCAGAATCTGGATGGTTTGCACAACCTGACAGTTTTAAGCATTCAGGTGATTCACAAGTTGTTTAAAAACATGTGTCAGTCCTTTTACAATAATGGAGTATCTAAGTAACATTGATTAATAATTTTGTGTACTTTTTTTGTTCAGAGTAACCGGATTACTAAAATTGAGGGCCTACAGAATCTGCTCAACCTGAGAGAGCTCTATCTGAGCCACAATGGCATTGAGGTCATCGAGGGATTGGAAAATAATGTGAGACATCAACAGCCTATTTCTAAAGTACTCAATGCAAAATCAGTCCATCATGCAGTTAGCTAACTGTGCTGCAAAGTTGTCTATGTACGTTTAAACACTGTTTGTTTCCCCTCACAGAAAAAGCTTACAACCTTGGACATCGCTGCCAACCGAGTCAAGAAAATTGAAAACATCAACCATCTGACAGACCTGCAGGAGTTCTGGGTACGGATAGTGTGCATAGTTAAACTAGAATGTATTTTATGTATTCCCCACAAGCGTAGTTATAGTTTTTAAAAGAAATATATTAACAAACACTTATCTCCGCTTGCAACTATGTAATAATGTGTTAAAAGTGTTACTAGGCAGTTTATAAAGTTATTGTCTCCACATCCTCCACACTGTATGTTACAAGAGTGCTTAATATTTGTGTTTGATCTATCTTTGCAAGACAAAACTAATTATGTTATTGTCTTTCAATCCCTCCCCAGATGAACGATAATCAGATCGATAACTGGTCAGATCTCGATGAGTTGAAGAATGCCAAGTCTCTGGAGACGGTCTACCTTGAGAGAAACCCTGTACAGAAGGACCCACAGTACCGGCGGAAGATCATGCTGGCGCTGCCCAGTGTCCGCCAGATCGACGCTACCTTCATCCGCTTCTAAACTGCAGTGTAATTCACCTTCTGATTCACAGTGTTTTCCCCTCACCCCCCTGCCTTCCCGTCCCACAAAACAAACTTCATTTTGAAACACGCTGGCCTCACAGAATCATATCGTTACTTCGTACAGAGACACACATTCCAGCATTCACCATCCCCCACGGCTCACGCAACATACATGTATGCATGTATGCACTCACTCACACCTTGATCTATGCTATTGTGTAAAAGCTTATTTATTTATTAAGCTGGATATGAACTGTGAAAAGGATTTTAACCTATGTCCATTTCATAATTTTTACTTTTTTCATTTTACTTTTGTAGTTTTGCATGTAGGAGAGAGTATGGAGACATTTTTCCTCAATCTTTCAGGGCCCATCAGGAAATAATATATCAGTTTTTGTATAGTTTCAGTTATGTTTGATAAATCACATTTTTGAGGTTGCACTGCTATCATTTAAGAGGAAAGGAGGGCATTCTTACTGTTGAGTAATTGTGTTGAAGGTTAAGGTACACAGTAAATAAAGAAGAACTAAACATTAAAGGGAAATTCAATAGTAAAATAAGATTCACACATTTTAATCCTCCGAATACTGCTTATCTTATCTTTTGGCTTTATTTAAGCTTCAAGCTTTTCTGAACAAGTAACTGAACGTTACAACCACAAAAATAACTAAAATGAAGAAACCTACAATGACACAATGCAGCCTTGTGTCTGTCTGCAACTGATGAATCATTTCAAAATAAACTGCTATCATTACTAATGAGGGGCAAATCTTGATGTCCAGCAACCTTGTCTATGCCTTGTCATTGTCCAGATATTTTACAGCCATTCATCTGATTAATAAGAGTGACCTCTGCATACAAAAACTTCATGAGAATGTAAAGATAATGAAATGTGTCCATGATGATGGTTCTGTAATCAGTGGTACATCAGCCCCCAATTAATTGTTTTCTTCTTTTTTCTTATACACCTTGAATACATCACTGATTATAGCTTTGGTTCTCTCTAGAAATACATCGTTCATGAAATTATTTTGAAATGACAAAAGTAAAAAAAAAAGTGAAGTTACTTACTAACAGCAGGGATGGTCTTAAATAAGGGTTAACCAATGTAAGATAAATTCCTTTTTTTTATTAACATTTTATTTAAAATGTTAAGATGTGTATAGACATTACAGTGACACGTTCAAGTTTCACATTTGGTCTATTTTAATAAAAAATAGATAATCTTGTATATTTATGTTGCCAAAAGACTAATCAAACAGTAGGATGAAAACTTTGAACAAAAACTCAAACCTATTTTGTCCCCAGTGTTTAAAAGCAGAGTGCACTAGATTTACTGTTGGGTTACAATCAAAGATATAAAAATGGTTTTCCACCACGGGACTAAAAGGTCAGTCAGACACACAATTCTTAACGGAAAAAAATTATGTGTAACATCAGCTACTGACCATAACAACAACAGGGTTATTATTGCATCTCCTTCTCTTTTAAAGGGATCGAAGATAATAACCAAAATCATTTAATCAACTTTAGGATATTTATGATCTAAGACTAAACTGAAGGCCATTACTAATATGAATGTAATGTTATGTTATATTATATTCAGATTAATTATAATGTATTCACAATTGGCCTGTTGGATTGTGAATGTCACTGTCTGTTTGTAAATATAGTTCGCCCACACGTGTAAAAATTCAGTGCCATCATAACTTTCCTTTTGTAAACCAAAATGCTATTTTTCTTTCTTGTTTTTGCACTGCAGGCTGGCTTGAGTTTAAGTAATTAAGATAACTTGACCTTGACTGGTCTCCGAATGACCAATTATTCGATTTACTTTTAGCTGATTGTAGTCAGAACTGAGTCTTCAGGTTCTGGACTTGGTTAACGCTGTTTTCAAAATGAATGTATTATGCAAATAATAAAATGACACTACTGAAAGTGATATGCTGTTTTGATTTGGGAGGCTTTTTATTTGATTTTTATCTTTGAAGACCTTCTAGCATGTTGTAGTAATTGCATTAACAACAAAGGAGTACAAACGTGATTTCAAAATTATTGAAAGTCTTCTTGGCCTTTTTGTTCTGTGCAACTTCAATTAAGGTGCCAGACCAGCACATTTAGATTTATGGATTTGAAATTAGTAGTGAAAAGTTACTTAGTAGGCATACAATATGAGGTATTTTTTACTTTACTTGAATATTTATACTCATATCTTAGTCGTATCTCAATTATGCGTTTAGTCCATCATCCTTCTGGACCTGTCTGCTGCATTCGACACGGTGAACCATCAGATCCTCCTTCGCACTCTCCAAGAACTTGGAGTTTCAGGCTCTGCATTTTCCCTCCTCACCTCATACCTCAAAGACCGCAACTCCAGGGTAACTTGGAGAGGGTCCGAGTCCGACCCTTGTCAATTAACTACAGGGGTCCCTCAGGGCTCTGTTCTTGGTCCCCTCCTCTTCTCCTTGTACACAAACTCGCTCGGATCTGTCATTAGCCCGCATGGTTTTTCATACCACTGCTACGCTGACGACACCCAACTAATTCTTTCCTTTCTCCGCTCAGAGACCCAAGTCGTCGCACGCATCTCTGCTTGTCTATCAGACATCTCTCGGTGGATGTCTGCTCATCACCTCAAGCTCAACCTTGACAAGACTGAACTGCTTTTCCTTCCGGGAAAAGATTGTCCCACTCTTGACCTAACAATCAACATCGGCCCCTCTGTTGTTTCCCCGACTCAGACTGCAAGGAATCTGGGTGTGATCCTAGATAACAAACTGTCCTTCATTGCTGCTACAACCCGCTGCTGCAGATACACGCTTTACAACATCAGGAGGATACGTCCCCAGCTGATCCAGAAATCAGCGCAGGTTCTGGTCCAGGCTCTCGTCATCTCACGCCTAGACTACTGCAACTCCCTCCTGGCTGGTCTACCTGCATGTGCCATCCGACCTCTGCAGCTCATCCAGAATGCAGCGGCTCGTCTGGTCTTCAACCTTCCAAAATTCTCCCACACCACGCCGCTCTCCGCTCCCTTCACTGGCTTCTAGTAACTGCTAGAATCCACTTCAAGACACTGGTACTTGCGTACCATGCTGCAAATGGATCTGGCCCTTCCTACATCCAGGACATGGTTAAACCGTACACCCCAGCACGTGCACTCCGCTCTGCATCGGCCAAACAGCTCGCTGAACCCGCACTGCGAGGGGGACCCAAGTTCCCATCAGCAAAAACACGTGGGTTTGCTATCCTGGCTCCAAAATGGTGAAATGAGCTCCCCATTGAAATCAGGACAGCAGAAAGCTTACACATCTTCCGGTGCAGACTGAAAACTGATCTCTTTCGACTCCACTTCGAGCGATAGAATTACTAACAAAGCACTTATATACTAATAAAGGGGTGGCTTATCTAAAGCCAGTTGAGTAGCACTTGAAATGTTTGGCTCTATGAAACCTGATGTACTTATATGATTCTGTTTTCTTCAAGGTTGTATCTTCCTGGTCAAATGTACTTATTGTCAGTCGCTTTGGATAAAAAGGTCAGCTAAATGCAATGTAATGTAAATTAATCTATTAATAATTATAATCCCTATTCAAAGATTACTCTGGAATCGGGCATTTTGCATGATGAGTACTTTTTAATTTGTTTTAGTAAACTGAATGATGAAAGCCCTCATCTTTCCCTCTAAAACTATTCTTATCTATATGGGCTCTCTGAGAGAAAGCCTGTCTCAATGTCTGTCTTGTAATTCCAACAACATCTTGAAACCTTGAGCAAACAGTGCCGTATAAATATAAAACCATATATTATCAGAAAATGTAGGTAATATAATCACATTTCTTAATAAATAATTTAGCAAATGTTCTATAGTAAGTTAGTAACACGTCTTACTGATTATTTGCATACAAATCCAACCCTAACTAACTACAAAACCCACAATGCAGCACAATCCTATAGTGACGTTTCGGCCTCGCGCCGGGCCGCGCCAGGCAGGGGAAAAGGACGGCGTCGCGCATGCGCCACATTTATGTTGTTGTTTGTGGCGGTAAGATGGCGGCGCTCGGAAACACCTCAGCTCCGGGGGTGAATGGGTTAATACAACAATTCACAGCAATAACAGGTAAAAATAACATTTTATTTTACGTTTGATCTATCAAGAAGGTTTTGGTTATCTAACAGGCAAAGCCCCTTTGCCCAAAGAACCAGGAAATGAGTGCGGAGAGAAGAAAACGGCCGTTAAGTGTTGCCATGGCCCCTGCGCTGTCAATGCTGTGCAGAGAGGAAAAAGCACAGCCAGTTACCTGCTAAACTCAAGCGAAACACGCAGAAAAGGAAGCATAAAACCACCCGATTTTAATAATATCTCCCATGGCCACTTACAAGATATCTTTTTTTCTTTGTGGTGTTTTTTACAGACACTATTTCGCTAGCATAGAGCTGATGTTCTGTTCTTCTTTACTGCATGTTGTGTGATAATGTGGAATGGACGTCGCCTGTGCAACATTTCCCTTCTTCATCCCCAGCCAGGCTTCACGTTGTGTACTCTTCATCTCACTGTGATGCGAACCACACTCGTTTAAGCTCATATGTCCATATCCGATTACTCGTTCACATTTCCTCAGTAGTTTATGTGTGCTTTGACCGGATGGACAGTGTTTTAGATTTAAGTTATTAATCGGGAAAGAGAGGGGACTCAGTTCGGGGGTTGGTGCTGCTACACTTGGAAAGTGAAACGGACATGCGCAGTACACACGGAGAGATGAGTGGAGCCTAACGACGGTGCTGTTCACTTACAAAAAGTCTAAAGTTAACCTCGGATCTAGTGTTTTCTCACATGCAAATACTTACTTTGTTATTTTCATTGTGTCGAATCATGATCTGGATACATTTAAGTACAGTTCTGGTGTTTTTGTAGCCTATTGGTAGCCTACAATGCATGTAGCCCCACTTGAGCTATATCACTGCCTGCTATTTCCTAAAGATTACCATAGCTTTTGTTAAGACCGGATGCATATTTTTGTAACCTTTCAGGCAGTGGGTTGCCTTTCATTCATTGTGGTACAGTGTTTTGATCAACTTGCAGATTTGTTGTTATGTCTTTATCAAGTTCTAATGTTGTTTAATTTCACAAGACCCCATAGTTGAAAAGCTTGAATTTGTATTTACGCTGAAAAAGGACGTAATGTTCACAGAATCGATAAAAACCATGATTTTCACATTAACAACGTGTTTAAAAAGCTGGCTCAGTTTTTTGCACGTTTGCATTTGTCTTAATGAATGAATGCAAAAGAGTAGAGTAGTTTTATGAAATATAGTAAACTGGTTAAAACATGCATACTATAATCATGGTACTTTAAATACCATGGTACTTTGAATCGATTACTATACAACTAACTGTTGTCTATATCCAACGAATTTTAATCACGATTCCTTAATGCAAATTATTGAATCTGAAACAAATATCGTAGCTTATAGTAAAAACAAATATGGGCCAATACATCAGCATCTTTTAGTAAAAATAATTGAATCCACGCGCCCTCTTAAGGGCAAAACATTTTTTTTTAAACTGTTCCAATTTTATAAAGTAAGCAGTATTTTATTGATGTGGTTTTGGAAACAAGCGACAACATGCCAACATCAATAAAGTCCATATAGATTATTTCAATGAGATATTCTACTGATGATCTACAGTCTTCTGTCCTGTATAATTTGTTCCATGACTCGCATGGAGAGTGTGAGTTTTCACACACATGTATCATTACAGTGTTAGTCATAATGTTTTTTTTTTAAATCAGTAACCCTATGTCCGTCTCTGCTTTAGGAGCAACAGAGAGTGTAGGACAACACATGTTGGAAGCATGCAACAACAACCTGGAGATGGCAGTGACCATGTTTCTGGACGGAGGCGCCATTGCGGAGGAGCCCAGCACCAGCTCCAGCTCAGTGGCTTCAAGCAGCAGAGCCCCCCCTTCAGAGTAAGCTGGGATTCTTCTTCACACACTTGTTGGATAAAAGTAAAAAATTGTTTCTTGCCATTTTCGTAGTATCCCAGAATACAGTCCCTGGTTATTTTCATAGTGCTTTATAAATTCTCTCCTTGTTGAAATATGTTGTTAACCGTGAGCTGGGAGGAGATTTTGGGTTTGGTAGACTGCTGTGATTTGTGTTACTGTTGGGTGATATAACAAACTAAGACTTTGTTTATAACTTGATATATACCAAATGTTTTGCTTTAGATTTCTTTGTTCCTTAGAATAATACTGTTTATTTTCCCTTTTTGTTTCAGTGAAGTACGAGCACCTATTCCCCAGAAGCAGGACATATTAGTTGAACCTGAACCATTGTTTGGAGGTATTATACTTTATTTGACCTAATGCATACATATGTCAAACTACATAGCTGTTTCTGGCCAAATGTGACTTATGATGTGTCTGTAATATCTGCAGTGCCAAAGCGAAGAAGACCTGCTCGATCTATATTTGATGGTTTCCGAGACTTCCAAACAGAAACAAGTAAGTCATTTCAAGCTTTTAGCAAACTTAAAGAGTTGTAAGTGAATGTGGTAACATTGGATTCTTGCTGAAGTAACAACCAATAAGATAATATGTCACATTTTCTCTTTGTTCAAACTTTTATAATTGTCTATACCTCCTCTAATGTATTTTTGTTCTTTCCCAGTTCGGCAGGAACAGGAGCTGCGTAACGGTGGCACAGTGGATAAGAAACTGAGCACCCTGGCAGACCTTTTCCGTCCTCCAATTGAGCTCATGCACAAAGGCAGCTTTGAGACGGTGAGGAGTCACTCACCTGACATTTTAAATACACTTCTTTATTCAGTTTGTGTGAACTTTCTGTGAAACATCAGATGTGCTCTCTGACTGTGCAGATCACAGGTGGGAAACCAGGTCTGCCGTGCCTGCAAGGGCAGCTGTACGCAGAATGTGTTTTTATTTGTGTTCATGATATAAATTAATTTACAGTCATCATTTAGCATTGGTATTTATGCGAGTAGAAGCGCGCATAGCATTGTGAAAACTTACATTTGAGAATCATTTGCAGAATGTTTGACAGCCTGACTGTTCGAGAGGGTTTGTTTTATAACACTGGGTTTACATTTTTTTCAAATTTAATATAAGAAGTTTTTAAAGTACTAAACTAGTGAAGAGCGAACTGTTAGATGTGATAATTAACATTAATCCCATTCAGTTCTCGGTCCACTTTATACAAAACCAGACAAAAAAATATTTTCGACTTTGACAGAAAAAAGTGAACCTTTCTGTAATTTATATTTCCTTTTGTATTTCCATCCATTCATCATTGAGGGTTGATTCTGATTCCAGCCACTTACGTTGACAGTCTTTTCCATGTTTTCAAATTTGCAATATTTGTGAAATCAGCTTTTATAAAGTAACAAATTAAAACCTGCTTAACCACCAGACATGTGATCGTAATCCACCTGTCGATAGTTATGATTTCTGGACTATAAAGAGAAACAAATTAACTTATATAGTTATCTGTCTTTGTCTTGCCAAATGTAGCAATCACATTGCTCACTAGTTGACTGATCAATGTGTGTTTTTTGTGCTTGCAGGCGAAGGACTGTGGACAGCTAGAGAACAAGTGGCTCATGATCAACATTCAAAATGTTCAGGACTTTGCCTGCCAATGCCTGAACAGAGACGTTTGGAGTAACGATGCAGTGAAGACAATCATCAGAGAGCATTTCATATTCTGGCAGGTGTGTAGTTTCAAATCACAGAGCCACATGTTGTCTGTGTGATGCTTTCATGTCCCTGAAAACTTTGTGTTGAGGTCTTTGCAAGGGTCCTTCTGCTAAACTCATTTGAGTGGAAGGAAGAGTTGAACATGATTATTCATATGAGAAATGAATTAAGTCAGGGATACCAAAGTTGAGACTGTCGACAGTACAGCAACACAAACGGTATGTGAAGCTGTGCTTCAACAGCAAACGCTTTTTAATACCCAGTGATGTTGTAGTAAGCACTTCTAGAGAAAGCCTGGCAATTACCTTGGAACATTCTTGATATCCTAATATTCACATATCTGTCACAAAATGAAGTATCTTATCTGTTGTGGTGTTCATGTATTGTTTTGTGCATTTTCTCTCACTACAGGTATATCATGATAGTGAAGAGGGACAAAGATATATCCAGTTCTATAAGCTGAACAAGTTTCCCTATATTTCCATCCTGGACCCCCGCACAGGTGAGTGTTCCTGGGAAGTTGATGCTTGTTTTCAACGACACCATTTGGCTGCGGTTTTTTGAGGAGAAGAAAATGTATCTCTTTTGCAAACACACATTAAGGGCTGTACTGAAGGTCTTTTTTATTTAATTTAAAAAACAACCACAGAATAATGTTTTTTTCAGCCCCAGCGGAAAGTGTTTACACCTACAAATATGGAGTGAAGCAGAACATTTTGGTTAGATAAATACTTTAAAACTAATTTTGACTTCTGGAGTCAGTCATTTTATTTCTACAATTTGTATGACACTAATAATATGAGTGTAGCCTGGTTTATATTTGCAGCTGTGCAGAATTACAAGGTTTAATCACAATGAATAAACATACAAAATAAAAATAAAACTTCACAGAGTTTAAAATAGTGATTTCTAAATTCATTTTCAAACTATCGGATCCAGCCCTATTGAGGAGACAACACAACAGCATAAGAACAATATCCTTTAATAAAGGCACATGACTGAGAAAGAGATCCTTGAATGATTAAGTGATGAGATCAATGCACAACAACAATGGCTTTCTCATTAAATAAATAATGAAGATAAATGCTCTGCATTGTCGTCTGTGTTACAATATAACAGTTCAATCAGTAGAGTGAGCAGACGTCTCGCCCCCGCTGTTCATATCTGACAAGTACTTTAAATCAATACAGCCTAACACACCGCCTTCTGCTGACTAAATGCTTTATAACTGATTTTATTATTGACCTATGCTTTCAAAACACATTCACTTCAGGTCAGAAAATGGTAGAGTGGAACCAGCTGGACGTGGCGTCGTTTCTGGAGCAGACGTCGGGCTTCCTGGCAGAGCACGGGCAGCTCGACGGGCCCTCCTGTCAGCCCCCCCCAGCCAAACGGGCGCGCTCGGTGGGTCTCATCTCATGTGTCGCCTCTGTTTCTCCTCTCTGATATAATAAGAGCTGCCTTCTCTCTCTCTGGGACTTTCTAGAAACATAAGAACTCACAATTACTATCAAATGTAGAGCTATTATCTGGGATGTGAGTTATTATACATTGGGAAAGACCTTCATTGTTTTCGGTTCCTTCTCCTAAGGGAGAAATTACATGCAAAAAGCAAAAAATAACATGTTCCGTAAATGTAGTACACTCTTCTATCTGCATGAAAAGTTATCGTATTACTCATCATATTTTCTCCGAATTTGATCGATAGAAACTTTATTGATCCCTAAATTGGAAATAATTTTGATACAGCAGCAGTGTATGGGCTCAGAACAGTCTCATAATACACACATGCACACAGAAGGATTCACACTTGTGTTTTTCAATGCACACACAAATGTGTTCCGTTTCATATACATAATAAAACATAATTTTAATATAATAATAAAATCCAAACACAGAAAAAAGTTTTACATGTATTTTTGATCCTCACATATTTGTTTGCCGTTTAAATCCTCTGAGCCTGCAAACACAAACCGCTTTCTGTGCATGGACCGCTGTGCATTCGTGTGTGGGTTTTTTGAGACTCCCCTGACGCCCACCCGATTCGTACTTGTAATTTCTCTCATCTATAGCCAATCAGATATGTCCTCCAGTCTAAGCCAATCACATGAGCGCGCCCCCACGAGGGTATGACTTCTTGCGTTCATGACACTTCATATACGCATTTTGCGCTGTCCGGTCAGCTCGCTAAACAGAGGGCGGAGCATCAGGTGATCATGCAGAGCTGCGTGTCTCCGTCAGACTCAGCAGCTGATCTGATCTCTCTCTCGCGTCCGGTTATACTTCACTCGCGGTTATGTCCATATCGATCAGATCCAGCTCTCCTGATCGGCCTTTATAGAGAGCACCGATCAAACTATTTAGAGTGAATATCGGCCGATAATGACCGGCGCCCCCGCCCCCCCCCCCCCCCCCCGTTGACAGTTCACTGTCTCGCACTGGCTTCGTAGTGCACTGATCGATTAGGCTAAGCTAACCTGTAGCTGCTCCCTCCACACTCACAACAACTTCATACAGACATAAATAAAGCAGCTGTATTCGCCATACAGGAAACACACATTTAAAACGGTTTTGCCTGCCATTTTTGTGTACACACAAGCATTCATCAATGGTTCGGAAAGTGGCGCTGTACCTTAATAATATAAAGGCTTGTATTTGCGTGCATTTTCTGTTCGGAAAGTGGCAATGTACTGAGAGTGGAGGTGTCCTGAGATTAGCGCCTGCAGGCAGGCTCCATGGACCTGTCAGCTCCGGACTGCGCAAAATGCGTACATGAATTACTACGTCATGAACGCAAGAAATCTACCCTCGTGGGGCCGCGGTCATGTGATTGGCTTAGAATTGAGGAGACATCTGATTGGCTATAGATAGAAACAATTACAAGTACGAATCGGGTGAGCGTCAGGGGAGTCTCAAAAAACCCACACACAAATGCACAGCGATCCATGCACAGAAAGCGGTTTGTGTTTGCAGGTTCAGAGGTTTTAAACGGAAAACAAATATGTGAGGATCAAAAATACATGTAAAACTTTTTTCTGTATTTGGATTGTATTTACATGTATATGAAACGGAACACATTTGTGTGTGCATTGAAAAACACAAGTGTGAATCCTTCTGTGTGCATGTGTGTATTATGAGACTGTTCTGAGCCCATACCAGTGTGCTCAGGCATTAACATATTTAAAAGGTGGAATAAAGTATAAACATAAACCAATAAACGGCTAAATATAAACATATATATACATATCTATTTGCAATTTGTTCATCTTCTTATGGTCCCAAAAGATTGTTTCATTATCAGTTTTGGCCCATGCCACCATGTATGGCCAAAAGTGCATCAGGTCAATAGGCTTGACCACAGTTTTTAGTTTTATGACTCGGCTCTTTTACTTGTTTTCTACAGCTGCATACTCTGTTTTCTGTTCCAGGAGAGTCTGATAGATGCCAGTGAAGACAGTCAGCTGGAGGCAGCGATCCGAGCCTCCCTACAGGAGACGCACTACGAGTCCGCGGATGCCACGAAGCCCCTGATTCCCCCAGATCCGAGGAGGAATCGGACGCAGAGCCTTTCTCTGACAGCGAGGGTCCCATCTCTGTCGACGGTTCAGACAGCGAGCTGCCAGCGCCCCATGAAGAAAAAAGTTTTACCAGCAAACACGCCTCGCTTCCTCCGGCCTCTGCGGCCCAGCAACGTCTACATCCCGATAGTTCCACCTCTTCCCATAGAAAGTCTACAAACAAAGAAAACAACCACAATCACAAGAAGGAGGAGAGTAAAAAGAATCACCTGGAGCCTTCAGCTCCTCGTCATCCTCAGCCTGACGCAGACTCTGGAGGAAACCACTGTTCCCCGGCCGCAGAGAGCGCTGGACCTTCCAAAAGCAACCCCACCGAAACCTGTGACGTGGACTGTCCTGACGACAATGGTAAGACAACATGTTGAAAACATCAAACTGTTCTTATAACAGTGAAAGAGTGAGGATGTTTGAAAGATATTAACCACCCTGTGTTTTTCTTTCACGTAGGTCCCAAAGCAGGTTGATGCTCCGCTACCCGGATGGACAGAGGGAGCAAATTTCCTTGTCTTCTAAAGCAAAACTTTTGGTAAGAACAGACCGTAATAACACTATTTTAAAGAGATCCTTTTTTGGAAATACACTTTTTTTACTTGCAATCTAGAATTGTTGCAATATCAAGTCTGTACACCAAGAATGCTGTGAGCCAAGAGGCGAAAACCTATATATGGAGAGGAAGAGAAGGTTAAAATATGTGCTTATTAGCACATTATATTGCATCTGTTAAATATGTCTATTACGTGTGAATTATTGTTAAGTGGTGGTAAGTTACATTTTTTAAATTATTTGTATTACTATTTTTGGCTTTAAGCCTGTATAGAGTGGTGCAGTGACGCGTCCTAAAACCCGCAAGTAAGTTAGCATTTTAGCACATCAGTTCCTTCGACAAAAAAGCAATGCAATTTCTCCATAGGATTTTGGAAAACAGCTGCAAATAAGGTCTGGGGTTGACACACATTTAAGAGACGGATAACCTTTTGTTCTACGACATTAAATACATCAGCAGTGACCCCACTGGGGATTTTTGAAGAGTTCACGTGTCTGAAAAATGATGGTTGTTAACAAGTGGCTGAATAGGAC